>NW_028166948.1:5000-42404 GCF_964263955.1 Coregonus lavaretus
ACAGAGCAGGTGTTACGGAGTCAGGTTTGTAGGCCTCCTTGCTCGCACACACTTTTTCAGTTCTGCCTACACATTTTCTATAGGATTGAGGTCAGGGCTTTGTGATGGCCACTCCAATACCTTGACTTTGTTGTCCTTAAGCCGTTTTGCCACAACTTTGGAAGAATGCTTGGGGTCATTGTCCATTTGGAAGACCCATTTGCGACCAAGCTTTAACTTCCTGACTGATGTCTTGAGATGTTGCTTCAATATATCCACATAATTTTCCTTCCTCATGATGCCATCTATTTTGTGAAGTGCACCAGTCCCTCCTGCAGCAAAGCACCCCCACAGCATGATGCTGCCACCCCTGTGCTTTACGGTTGGGATGGTGTTCTTTGGCTTGCAAGCAACCCCCTTTTTCCTCCAAAAATAACGATTGTCATTATGGCCAAACAGTTCTATTTTTGTTTCATCAGACCAGAGGACATTTCTCCAAAAAGTACGATCTTTGTCCCCATGTGCAAACCGTAGTCTGGCTTTTTTATGGCGGTTTTGGAGCAGTGGCTTCTTCCTTGCTGAGCGGCCTTTCAGGTTATGTCGATATAGTACTCGTTTTACTGTGGATATAGATACTTTTGTACCTGTTTCCTCCAGCATCTTCACAAGGTCCTTTGCTGTTGTTCTGGGATTGATTTGAACTTTCCGCACCAAAGTTCGTTCATCTCTAGGAGACAGAACGCGTCTCCTTCCTGAGCGGTATGACGGCTGCGTGGTCCCATGGTGTTTATACTTGCATATTATTGTTTGTACAGAACAATACGTGGAACCTTCAGGCATTTGGAAAATGCTCGCAAGGATGAACCAGACAGTTTTTGGCTGATTTCTTTGATTTTCTCATGATGTCAAGCAAAGAGGCACTGAGTTTGAAGGTAGGCCTTGAAATACATCCACAGGTACACCTCCAATTGACTCAAATTATGTCAATTAGCCTATCAGAAGCTTCTAAAGCCATGACATTATTTATGGAATTGTCCAAGCTGTTTAAAGGCACAGTCAATTTAGTGTATGTCAACTTCTGACCCACTGGAATTGTGATACAGTGAATTATAAGTGAAATAATCTGTATTTAAACAATTGTTGGAAAAATTACTTATGTCATGCACAAAGTAGATGTCCTAACCGACTTGCCAAAACTATAATTTGTTAACAAGAAATGTGTGGAGTGGTTGAAAAACAAGTTTTAATGACTCCAACCAAAGTGTATGTAAACTTCCAACTTCAACTGAACGTCCCAAATGGCACCCTATTCCCTATATAGTGCACTACTTTAGACCAGAGAATGGCACCCTATTCCCTATATAGTGCACTACTTTAGACCAGAGAATGGCACCCTATTCCCTATATAGTGCACTACTTTAGACCAGAGAATGGCACCCTATTCCCTATATAGTGCACTACTTTAGACCAGAGAATGGCACCCTATTCCCTATATAGTGCACTACTTTAGACCAGAGAATGGCACCCTATTCCCTATATAGTGCACTACTTTAGACCAGAGAATGGCACCCTATTCCCTATATAGTGCACTACTTTAGACCAGAGAATGGCACCCTATTCCCTATATAGTGCACTACTTTAGACCAGAGAATGACACCCTATTCCCTATATAGTGCACTACTTTAGACCAGAGAATGGCACCCTATTCCCTATATAGTGCACTACTTTAGACCAGAGAATGGCACCCTATTCCCTATATAGTGCACTACTTTAGACCAGAGAATGCCACCCTATTCCCTATATAGTGCACTACTTTAGACCAGAGAATGGAACCCTATTCCCTATATAGTGCACTACTTTAGACCAGAGAATGACACCCTATTCCCTATATAGTGCACTACTTTAGACCAGAGAATGACACCCTATTCCCTATATAGTGCACTACTTTAGACCAGAGAATGGCACCCTATTCCCTATATAGTGCACTACTTTAGACCAGAGAATGGCACCCTATTCCCTATATAGTGCACTACTTTAGACCAGAGAATGGCACCCTATTCCCTATATAGTGCACTACTTTAGACCAGAGAATGGAACCCTATTCCCTATATAGTGCACTACTTTAGACCAGAGAATGGCACCCTATTCCCTATATAGTGCACTACTTTAGACCAGAGAATGGCACCCTATTCCCTATATAGTGCACTACTTTAGACCAGAGAATGGCACCCTATTCCCTATATAGTGCACTACTTTAGACCAGAGAATGGCACCCTATTCCCTATATAGTGCACTACTTTAGACCAGAGAATGGCACCCTATTCCCTATATAGTGCACTACTTTAGACCAGAGAATGGCACCCTATTCCCTATATAGTGCACTACTTTAGACCAGAGAATGGCACCCTATTCCCTATATAGTGCACTACTTTAGACCAGAGAATGGCACCCTATTCCCTATATAGTGCACTACTTTAGACCAGAGAATGGCACCCTATTCCCTATATAGTGCACTACTTTAGACCAGAGAATGACACCCTATTCCCTATATAGTGCACTACTTTAGACCAGAGAATGACACCCTATTCCCTATATAGTGCACTACTTTAGACCAGAGAATGGCACCCTATTCCCTATATAGTGCACTACTTTAGACCAGAGAATGCCACCCTATTCCCTATATAGTGCACTACTTTAGACCAGAGAATGGAACCCTATTCCCTATATAGTGCACTACTTTAGACCAGAGAATGACACCCTATTCCCTATATAGTGCACTACTTTAGACCAGAGAATGACACCCTATTCCCTATATAGTGCACTACTTTAGACCAGAGAATGGCACCCTATTCCCTATATAGTGCACTACTTTAGACCAGAGAATGGCACCCTATTCCCTATATAGTGCACTACTTTAGACCAGAGAATGGCACCCTATTCCCTATATAGTGCACTACTTTAGACCAGAGAATGGAACCCTATTCCCTATATAGTGCACTACTTTAGACCAGAGAATGGCACCCTATTCCCTATATAGTGCACTACTTTAGACCAGAGAATGGCACCCTATTCCCTATATAGTGCACTACTTTAGACCAGAGAATGGCACCCTATTCCCTATATAGTGCACTACTTTAGACCAGAGAATGGCACCCTATTCCCTATATAGTGCACTACTTTAGACCAGAGAATGGCACCCTATTCCCTATATAGTGCACTACTTTAGACCAGAGAATGGCACCCTATTCCCTATATAGTGCACTACTTTAGACCAGAGAATGGCACCCTATTCCCTATATAGTGCACTACTTTAGACCAGAGAATGGCACCCTATTCCCTATATAGTGCACTACTTTAGACCAGAGAATGGCACCCTATTCCCTATATAGTGCACTACTTTAGACCAGAGAATGGAACCCTATTCCTTATATAGTGCACTACTTTAGACCAGAGAATGGCACCCTATTCCCTATATAGTGCACTACTGTAGACCAGAGAATGGCACCCTATTCCCTATATAGTGCACTACTTTAGACCAGAGAATGGCACCCTATTCCCTATATAGTGCACTACTTTAGACCAGAGAATGGAACCCTATTCCCTATATAGTGCACTACTTTAGACCAGAGAATGGCACCCTATTCCCTATATAGTGCACTACTTTAGACCAGAGAATGGCACCCTATTCCCTATATAGTGCACTACTTTAGACCAGAGAATGGAACCCTATTCCCTATATAGTGCACTACTTTAGACCAGAGAATGGCACCCTATTCCCTATATAGTGCACTACTTTAGACCAGAGAATGGCACCCTATTCCCTATATAGTGCACTACTTTAGACCAGAGAATGGCACCCTATTCCCTATATAGTGCACTACTTTAGACCAGAGAATGGCACCCTATTCCCTATATAGTGCACTACTTTAGACCAGAGAATGGCACCCTATTCCCTATATAGTGCACTACTTTTGTGACAAGTCCGAACTGCCCACTTCGTGCAAATCTGTGTGTATACGGTGTCTTTTCCTGTAATATGACATACACATTATGTTCAGCCTACTTGTCGTTTCAGGGCTGAGTTTTATTTGAATGTTGCCACCCACCAGCATGGCATTGTTTATTAATCAGAAATAGCTGCAAAGTTCTTCCTCTTGGTGACTGAGCTGAGCCAAAGAGCCTTGTGTCCACTTGGACGCCTAATCCATGGACAAATTAAAATAAGAAGAATAAAATATTAATATAAGGGGAATGTTTTTTCACCTCCACTTTTTTACCAGAAAATTATCTTAATTCAATTTGTATATTTGCACTTATTTTTTAGCTAGTCTGTGTAAAACAAATATATATGTCTGATATGATAGCATTTTGAAAACCCGCTCCCCCCGTCGCCCCAAGATGAACTGCTTTGATTGGTGTAACGTTCGCTTAAAACCACAAGTGTCTATCCAGATAATGAAAAGGCACCCGCAAAGTAAAAGTCAAGGAACTTGTAGTTACATATCATTTGTGGAGTGCATGTTCATGAACAAAGTCAATGAAGCCTGTCATTTGACTTCCCCTGTGAAAACCATGAGCACGGGCTGACTTGGCTCTCTGAAAACCATGAGCACGGGCTGACTTGGCTCTGTGAAAACCATGAGCACGGGCTGACTTGGCTCTGTGAAAACCATGAGCACGGGCTGACTTGGCTCTGTGAAAACCATGAGCACGGGCTGACTTGGCTCTGTGAAAACCATGAGCACGGGCTGACTTCCCCTGTGAAAACCATGAGCACGGGCTGACTTGGCTCTGCCAGCAAACTACCTAACCAAGCTTACACTGTGTTCATTACAATGTAGGAAAAAAGTTATCCATATTACCAGAGCTTCGTCTTTCTAATTATTTTTTATGACGGATTCGCGGCTTCAATTTATGGAAGATGCTAAAACTTTGGAGATAACAATAGATAGTGAAGTCAAAGATAGGCCAGTGGTTTCCATCTGTGGTGAAGTCAAAGATAGGCCAGTGGTTCCATCTGTGGTGAAGTCAAAGATAGACCAGTGGTTCCATCTGTGGTGAAGTCAAAGATAGGCCAGTGGTTTCCATCTGTGGTGTAGTCAAAGATAGGCCAGTGGTTTCCATCTGTGGTGTAGTCAAAGATAGGCCAGTGGTTCCATCTGTGGTGAAGTCAAAGATAGGCCAGTGGTTCCATCTGTGGTGAAGTCAAAGATAGACCAGTGGTTTCCATCTGTGGTGAAGTCAAAGATAGGCCAGTGGTTCCATCTGTGGTGAAGTCAAAGATAGACCAGTGGTTCCATCTGTGGTGAAGTCAAAGATAGACCAGTGGTTTCCATCTGTGGTGAAGTCAAAGATAGGCCAGTGGTTCCATCTGTGGTGACGTCAAAGATAGGCCAGTGGTTTCCATCTGTGGTGAAGTTTTACAAAAATCAATGCTTATGACAAATCCAGCTCCAGAACCAGTCAGAGAGCCAGCTGGCTAATCTTTGAATACGGTGTAGTTTAAAAAAAAACAGCACAACAGATCGTTATCACGACTCAGGATAAGACCCAGATGCAGACAGTTCTAAATTGCAAAAGTGTATTTACAAAAACAGGGGGCAGGCAAACGACTGGTCAAGGGCAGGCAGAGGTCAGTAATCCAGAACAGAGTCCGAAAGGTACAGAAACGGCAGGCAGGCTCAGGGTCAGGGGCAGGCAGAGGTCAGTAATCCAGAACAGTTGTGATGGCCACTCCAATACCTTGACTTTGTTGTCCTTAAGCCATTTTGGCACAACTTTGGAAGAATGCTTGGGGTCATTGTCCATTTGGAAGACCCATTTGCGACCAAGCTTTAACTTCCTGACTGATGTCTTGAGATATTGCTTCAATATATCCACATAATTTTCCTTCCTCATGATGCCATCTATTTTGTGAAGTGCACCAGTCCCTCCTGCAGCAAAGCACCCCCACAGCATGATGCTGCCACCCCTGTGCTTTTCGGTTGGGATGGTGTTCTTTGGCTTGCAAGCAACCCCCTTTTTCCTCCAAAAATAACGATTGTCATTATGGCCAAACAGTTCTATTTTTGTTTCATCAGACCAGAGGACATTTCTCCAAAAAGTACGATCTTTGTCCCCATGTGCAAACCGTAGTCTGGCTTTTTTATGGCGGTTTTGGAGCAGTGGCTTCTTCCTTGCTGAGCGGCCTTTCAGGTTATGTCGATATAGTACTCGTTTTACTGTGGATATAGATACTTTTGTACCTGTTTCCTCCAGCATCTTCACAAGGTCCTTTGCTGTTGTTCTGGGATTGATTTGAACTTTCCGCACCAAAGTTCGTTCATCTCTAGGAGACAGAACGCGTCTCCTTCCTGAGCGGTATGACGGCTGCGTGGTCCCATGGTGTTTATACTTGCATATTATTGTTTGTACAGAACAATACGTGGAACCTTCAGGCATTTGGAAAATGCTTGCAAGGATGAACCAGACAGTTTTTGGCTGATTTCTTTGATTTTCTCATGATGTCAAGCAAAGAGGCACTGAGTTTGAAGGTAGGCCAAAAACTGTCTGAGAGAGAGAGAGAGAGAGCGAGAGGGAGGGGAGGGACAGGAGAAAAACAAACTCTGGAGGGATTTGATCACTCAGAACATTAAAATGTATGAGAGGAATCTGCTAAAAATAGGTAAATAAACACAGAAACAGCTTTATAAAATATTAAACTGAACACAAACAATGAAAGTAACTTAGGGATTTAGCTGTGGCCAATTCAGCCCGGGGGCTACATTTATCAAAGGCAGCTAATGGAGCTTCTCACATGCTACGGTGGTTACAGCACTCTCTTACACACTGGAGGAAAAGACCCAGCAGAGACAGGCCAGGAAGAGACACTAGAGGAAAAGACCCAGCAGAGACAGGCCAGGAAGAGACACTAGAGGAAAAGACCCAGCAGAGACAGGCCAGGAAGAGACACTAGGGGAAAATACCCAGCAGAGACAGGCCAGGAAGAGACACTAGGGGAAAAGACCCAGCAGAGACAGGCCAGGAAGAGACACTAGAGGAAAAGACCCAGCAGAGACAGGCCAGGAAGACCCAGCAGAGACAGGCCAGGAAAAGACACTAGAGGAAAAGACCCAGCAGAGACAGGCCAGGAAGAGACAGACCCAGCAGAGACAGGCCAGGAAGAGACACTAGGGGAAAAGACCCAGCAGAGACAGGCCAGGAAGAGACACTAGGGGAAAAGACCCAGCAGAGACAGGCCAGGAAGAGAAACTAGGGGAAAATACCCAGCAGAGACAGGCCAGGAAGAGACACTAGAGGAAAAGACCCAGCAGAGACAGGCCAGGAAGAGACACTAGAGGAAAAGACCCAGCAGAGACAGGCCAGGAAGAGACACTAGAGGAAAATACCCAGCAGAGACAGGCCAGGAAGAGACATTAGAGGAAAAGACCCAGCAGAGACAGGCCAGGAAGAGACACTAGAGGAAAAGACCCAGCAGAGACAGGCCAGGAAGAGACACTAGAGGAAAATACCCAGCAGAGACAGGCCAGGAAGAGACATTAGAGGAAAAGACCCAGCAGAGACAGGCCAGGAAGAGACACTAGAGGAAAAGACCCAGCAGAGACAGGCCAGGAAGAGACACTAGAGGAAAAGACCCAGCAGAGACAGGCCAGGAAGAGACACTAGAGGAAAAGACCCAGCAGAGACAGGCCAGGAAGAGACACTAGGGGAAAAGACCCAGCAGAGACAGGCCAGGAAGAAACACTAGGGGAAAAGACCCAGCAGAGACAGGCCAGGAAGAGACACTAGGGGAAAAGACCCAGCAGAGACAGGCCAGGAAGAGACACTAGAGGAAAAGACCCAGCAGAGACAGGCCAGGAAGAGACACTAGGGGAAAAGACCCAGCAGAGACAGGCCAGGAAGAAAGACTAGGGGAAAAGACCCAGCAGAGACAGGCCAGGAAGAGACACTAGGGGTAAAGACCCAGCAGAGACAGGCCAGGAAGACCCAGCAGAGACAGACCAGGAAGAGACACTAGAGGAAACGACCCAGCAGAGACAGGCAAGGTAGAGACACTAGAGGAAAAGACCCAGCAGAGACAGGCCAGGAAGAGACAGACCCAGCAGAGACAGGCCAGGAAGAGACACTAGGGGAAAAGACCCAGCAGAGACAGGCCAGGAAGAGACACTAGGGGAAAAGACCCAGCAGAGACAGGCCAGGAAGAGACACTAGGGGAAAAGACCCAGCAGAGACAGGCCAGGAAGAGACACTAGAGGAAAAGACCCAGCAGAGACAGGCCAGGAAGAGACACTAGAGGAAAAGACCCAGCAGAGACAGGCCAGGAAGAGACACTAGAGGAAAATACCCAGCAGAGACAGGCCAGGAAGAGACATTAGAGGAAAAGACCCAGCAGAGACAGGCCAGGAAGAGACACTAGAGGAAAAGACCCAGCAGAGACAGGCCAGGAAGAGACACTAGAGGAAAAGACCCAGCAGAGACAGGCCAGGAAGAGACACTAGAGGAAAAGACCCAGCAGAGACAGGCCAGGAAGAGACACTAGGGGAAAAGACCCAGCAGAGACAGGCCAGGAAGAAACACTAGGGGAAAAGACCCAGCAGAGACAGGCCAGGAAGAGACACTAGGGGAAAAGACCCAGCAGAGACAGGCCAGGAAGAGACACTAGAGGAAAAGACCCAGCAGAGACAGGCCAGGAAGAGACACTAGGGGAAAAGACACAGCAGAGACAGGCCAGGAAGAGACACTAGAGGAAAAGACGCAGCAGAGACAGGCCAGGAAGAGACAGACCCAGCAGAGACAGGCCAGGAAGAGACACTAGAGGTAAAGACCCAGCAGAGACAGGCCATGAAGAGACACTAGGGGAAAAGACCCAGCAGAGACAGGCCAGGAAGAGACAGACCCAGCAGAGACAGGCCAGGAAGAGACACTAGGGGAAAAGACCCAGCAGAGACAGGCCTGGAAGAGACACTAGAGGAAAAGACCCAGCAGAGACAGGCCAGGAAGAGACACTAGGGGAAAAGACCCAGCAGAGACAGGCCAGGAAGAGACAGACCCAGCAGAGACAGGCCAGGAAGAGACACTAGGGGAAAAGAACCAGCAGAGACAGGCCAGGAAGAGACACTAGGGGAAAAGACCCAGCAGAGACAGGCCAGGAAGAGACACTAGGGGAAAAGACCCAGCAGAGACAGGCCAGGAAGAGACACTAGAGGAAAAGACCCAGCAGAGACAGGACAGGAAGAGACACTAGGGGAAAAGACCCAGCAGAGACAGGCCTGGAAGAGACACTAGGGGAAAAGACCCAGCAGAGACAGGCCTGGAAGAGACACTAGGGGAAAAGACCCAGCAGAGACAGGCCAGGAAGAGACACTAGAGGAAAAGACCCAGCAGAGACAGGCCAGGAAGAGACACTAGGGGAAAAGACCCAGCAGAGACAGGCCAGGAAGAGACAGACCCAGCAGAGACAGGCCAGGAAGAGACACTAGGGGAAAGACCCAGCAGAGACAGGCCAGGAAGAGACACTAGGGGAAAAGACCCAGCAGAGACAGGCCAGGAAGAGACACTAGGGGAAAAGACACAGCAGAGACAGGCCAGGAAGAGACACTAGGGGAAAAGACCCAGCAGAGACAGGCCTGGAAGAGACACTAGGGGAAAAGACCCAGCAGAGACAGGCCTGGAAGAGACACTAGGGGAAAAGACCCAGCAGAGACAGGCCAGGAAGAGACACTAGAGGAAAAGACCCAGCAGAGACAGGCCAGGAAGAGACACTAGGGGAAAAGACCCAGCAGAGACAGGCCAGGAAGAGACAGACCCAGCAGAGACAGGCCAGGAAGAGACACTAGGGGAAAGACCCAGCAGAGACAGGCCAGGAAGAGACACTAGGGGAAAAGACCCAGCAGAGACAGGCCAGGAAGAGACACTAGGGGAAAAGACACAGCAGAGACAGGCCAGGAAGAGACACTAGGGGAAAAGACCCAGCAGAGACAGGCCAGGAAGAGACACTAGGGGAAAAGACCCAGCAGAGACAGGCCAGGAAGAGACAATAGGGGAAAAGACCCAGCAGAGACAGGCCAGGAAGAGACACTAGGGGAAAAGACCCAGCAGAGACAGGCCAGGAAGAAACACTAGGGGAAAAGACCCAGCAGAGACAGGCCAGGAAGAGACACTAGGGGTAAAGACCCAGCAGAGACAGGCCAGGAAGACCCAGCAGAGACAGGCCAGGAAGAGACACTAGAGGAAAAGACCCAGCAGAGACAGGCAAGGTAGAGACACTAGAGGAAAAGACCCAGCAGAGACAGGCCAGGAAGAGACACTAGAGGAAAGGACCCAGCAGAGACAGGCCAGGAAGAGACACTAGGGGAAAAGACCCAGCAGAGACAGGCCAGGAAGAGACACTAGGACTAGATAATGAGATTCATGTTCTGAATCATCTTTAGTCTGCCTCCTTAGCAGCATGAGAAAATAAACATGTATTTCAGATCACAGGTTTTCCTCCCTGAGTTGTGAACTATGAGTGCTTCCCAAATGACACCCTATTCTCTATCTAGTGCGCTCCTCTTGACCATAACATTATGGGCCCAAAAGGAGTGCACTACCTAGTGAATAGGGTGCCATTTGGGAGACATATTCACGGTTTTATGCCACAGAAGGAAGAAAGGAAAACATGTATTTTAAAGATGACTGAGATGTTAGAGACAAAACAGCTTTGATGTAATTATCTAGTAAAATAGCAGGAGTTTGTTGAAATTGTAGATTTGTGATGGATGGCTTGGGTTGTAGGCTGTTCCGTCATAAATGGACATTGCTTTTACTGTCTGGTATCTTGTTGTTTGCATCTTTTATTTAATTTATTTACCCTTTATGTAAGCAGAAAAGTCCCATTGACTCTTTATTTTACCAGAAATGTCATGCTGATGTAGCCGGCGCGGTCTGCTCATTGCCGACTACTGCGTTGTGTTCCGGTGCACTGAAGACAAGACACTGGCGTACTTGAAGGCACTTTATTGTGTACACCTCTCTCAATCTGTTCAACATCAAGGAGAGAAAATGTTCAAAACTCTACCCTCGACCAGAATCCGCCTCTCTCAGTCGAGTAGAATGCAGACTCAGTATAATCACATTCAAAAATCCAAGGAATAAAATACAACATAATTGGAAAAAAAACATCGCATCTGGTGTATATATTATGTATGTGTCATATTGCATGTTATCTCTGCCAAAAATTCGGAGCTTTTAGCCTTTACATTAATACTGTGCAACATGACATAAACCATCTTTCAAATAGGTAATACATACAGTAATATGCACGAAGCAACATGTAATCCTTCACATTTGAGCTTTTCAGTGCCATTAAACACTAATCAATACATGAAAACATTTTAAATGAACACATATTTTTAACCTGATATAGGGAATACATACCTGTTCAACATCAAGGAGAGAAAATGTTCAAAACTCTACCCTCGACCAGAATCCGCCTAACATAAAAAAAAACCTGAAACGTGGGCTTCAACACAAGAGGATAGAATGACGATCGCTAACTTACAGCTAAACAACACACGAGGTTAGCTAAGTTAGCAATTTCTCAAACTCTCAAAAATAGCTAAATTCACGACACAGCTTGATTAACTGTATGTACACTCATCATATAATATACATACAAGTTACTATGTGCACTGAAACGTTTTAGTTTTAACAGGTATATCAAGTTTATATCACGCCGAAGTGAACACATACCTCTCTCAGTCGAGTAGAATGCAGACTGAGAAAAGCATGAGACAACTCCGCATATAACCAAACCAACACTCTAGAGGGCGCACTTACACAACTAACTCTCCCAATATCTGTAAACTACACGAAATAATGAACAATACAATATTTTGGTGAAATCAACTCACAAAATAAAATAAAAAATAGAAAATGAACGGTTGCAACAATCGGTAATTCTTTGACCTGTTACACTGAGTCTTTATATATTTTTTTACAAATGTAGTTGACAAAGCTGGTTTTTGTTTGATTTCATTTAGCAATATTTGATGAATTAATGTATATGGTAATGTCTTTCTTTGTTTTGGACAGACTACAGAAGAATGTATTCCAACATGACAAAAATGGAATTGAATTGAATAAATGTACATATAGGTATAAAGATGGAAATAATCATTCTAGCATCCAAATGTTAGACATTACATTTACATTTTAGTCATTTAGCAGACGCTCTTATCCAGAGCAACTTACAGTTAGTGAGTGCATACATTTTTCATACTGGCCCCCCGTGGGAATCGAACCCACAACCCTGAAGTTGCAAGCGCCATGATCTACCAACTGAGCTACAGGGGACCATCGTACTCCCTAAAATAATGGAGAGCAATAACCAGCAAAGATATATAGATGGTAGAGGAGGGGTGGAGTTATAGATGGTAAAGGAGGGGTGGAGTTATAGATGGAAGAGGAGGGGTGGAGTTATAGATGGAAGAGGGGGGTGGAGTTATAGATGGAAGAGGAGGGGTGGAGTTATAGATGGAAGAGGAGGGGTGGAGTTATAGATGGTAAAGGAGGGGTGGAGTTATAGATGGAAGAGGAGGGGTGGAGTTATAGATGGAAGAGGAGGGGTGGAGTAATAGATGGAAGAGGGGGGTGGAGTTATAGATGGAAGAGGAGGGGTGGAGTTATAGATGGAAGAGGAGGGGTGGAGTTATAGATGGAAGAGGAGGGGTGGAGTTATAGATGGAAGAGAAGGGGTGGAGTTATAGATGGAAGAGGAAGGGTGGAGTTATAGATGGAAGAGGAGGGGTGGAGTTATAGATGGAAGAGGAGGGGTGGAGTTATAGATGGTAAAGGAGGGGTGGAGTTATAGATGGTAGAGGAGGGGTGGAGTTATAGATGGTAAAGGAGGGGTGGAGTTATAGATGGTAAAGGAGGGGTGGAGTTATAGATGGAAGAGGAGGGGTGGAGTTATAGATGGTAGAGGAGGGGTGGAGTTATTGATGGAAGAGGATGAGTGGAGTTATAGATGGAAGAGGAGGGGTGGAGTTATAGATGGAAGAGGAGGGATGGAGTTATAGCTGGAAGAGGAGGGGTGGAGTTATAGATGGAAGAGGAGGGGTGGAGTTATAGATGGAAGAGGAGGGGTGGAGTTATAGATGGAAGAGGAGGGGTGGAGTTATAGATGGTAAAGGAGGGGTTGAGTTATAGATGGAAGAGGAGGGGTGGAGTTATAGATGGTAAAGGAGGGGTGGAGTTATAGATGTTAAAGGAGGAATGGAGTTATAGATGGTAAAGGAGGGGTGGAGTTATAGATGGTAAAGGAGGGATGGAGTTATAGATGGAAGAGGAGGGGTGGAGTTATAGACGGAAGAGGAGGGGTGGAGTTATAGATGGAAGAGGAGGGGTGGAGTTATAGATGGAAGAGGAGGGGTGGAGTTATAGATGGTAGAGGAGGGGTGGAGTTATAGATGGTAAAGGAGGGGTGGAGTTATAGATGGTAAAGGAGGGGTGGAGTTATAGATGGTAAAGGAGGGGTGGAGTTATAGATGGAAGAGGAGGGGTGGAGTTATAGATGGTAAAGGAGGGATGGAGTTATAGATGTAAAGGAGGGGTGGAGTTATAGATTGAAGAGGAGGGGTGGAGTTATAGATGGTAGAGGAGGGATGGAGTTATAGATGGAAGAGGATGGTTGGGTTATAGATGGAAGAGGAGGGGTGGAGTTATAGATGGAAGAGGATGGGGTGGAGTTATAGATGGTAAAGGAGGGGTGGAGTTATAGATGGTAAAGGAGGGGTGGAGTTATAGATGGTAAAGGAGGGGTGGAGTTATAGATGGTAAAGGAGGGGTGGAGTTATAGATGGTAAAGGAGGGATGGAGTTATAGATGGAAGAGGAGGGGTGGAGTTATAGACGGAAGAGGAGGGGTGGAGTTATAGATGGTAGAGGAGGGGTGGAGTTATAGATGGAAGAGGAGGGGTGGAGTTATAGATGGTAAAGGAGGGGTGGAGTTATAGATGGTAAAGGAGGGGTGGAGTAATAGATGGTAAAGGAGGGATGGAGTTATAGATGGTAAAGGAGGGGTGGAGTTATAGATGGTAAAGGATGGGTGGAGTTATAGATGGTAAAGGAGGGGTGGAGTTATAGATGGTAGAGGAGGTGTGGAGTTATAGATGGTAGAGGAGGGGTGGAGTTATAGATGGAAGAGGAGGGTTGGAGTTATAGATGGTAAAGGAGGGATGGAGTTATAGATGGTAAAGGAGGGGTGGAGTTATAGATGGTAAAGGAGGGGTGGAGTTATAGATGGTAAAGGAGGGGTGGAGTTATAGATGGAAGAGGAGGGGTGGAGTTATAGATGGAAGAGGAGAGGTGGAGTTATAGATGGTAGAGGAGGGGTGGAGTTATAGATGGAAGAGGAGGGGTGGAGTTATAGATGGTAGAGGAGGGGAGGAGTTATAGATGGAAGAGGAGGGGTGGAGTTATAGATGGTAAAGGAGGGGTGGAGTTATAGATGGTAAAGGAGGGGTGGAGTTATAGATGGTAAAGGAGGGGTGGAGTTATAGATGGTAAAGGAGGAATGGAGTTATAGATGGAAGAGGAGGGGTGGAGTTATAGATGGAAGAGGAGGGGTGGAGTTATAGATGGTAGAGGAGGGGTGGAGTTATAGATGGAAGAGGAGGGGTGGAGTTATAGATGGTAAAGGAGGGGTGGAGTTATAGATGGTAGAGGAGGTGTGGAGTTATAGATGGTAGTGGAGGGGTGGAGTTATAGATGGAAGAGGAGGGTTGGAGTTATAGATGGTAGAGGAGGGGTGGAGTTATAGATGGTAAAGGAGGGGTGGAGTTATAGATGGAAGAGGAGGGGTGGAGTTATAGATGGTAAAGGAGGGGTGGAGTTATAGATGGTAGAGGAGGCGTGGAGTTATAGATGGAAGAGGAGGGTGGAGTTATAGATGGAAGAGGAGGGGTGGAGTTATAGATGGTAAAGGAGGGGTTGAGTTATAGATGGAAGAGGTGGGGTGGAGTTATAGATGGTAAAGGAGGGGTGGAGTTATAGATGGTAAAGGAGGATTGGAGTTATAGATGGTAGAGGAGGGGTGGAGTTATAGATGGAAGAGGAGGGGTGGAGTTATAGATGTAAAGGAGGGGTGGAGTTATAGATGGTAAAGGAGGGGTGGAGTTATAGATGGTAAAGGAGGGGTGGAGTTATAGATGGTAAAGGAGGGGTGGAGTTATAGATGGTAAAGGAGGAATGGAGTTATAGATGGTAGAGGAGGGGTGGAGTTATAGATGGAAGAGGAGGGGTGGAGTTATAGATGGTAGAGGAGGGGTGGAGTTATAGATGGAAGAGGAGGGGTGGAGTAATAGATGGTAATGGTGGGGTGGAGTTATAGATGGTAAAGGAGGGGTGGAGTTATAGATGGTAAAGGAGGGGTGGAGTTATAGATGGTAAAGGAGGGATGGAGTTAAAGATGGAAGAGGAGGGGTGGAGTTATAGTTATTGGTGGAGTTATAGATGGTAGAGGTGGGGTGGAGTTATAGATGGAAGAGGAGGGTTGGAGTTATAGATGGTAAAGGAGGGATGGAGTTATAGATGGTAAAGGAGGGGTGGAGTTATAGATGGTAAAGGAGGAATGGAGTTATAGATGGAAGAGGAGGGGTGGAGTTATAGATGGAAGAGGAGGGGTGGAGTTATAGATGGTAGAGGAGGGGTGGAGTTATAGATGGAAGAGGAGGGGTGGAGTTATAGATGGTAAAGGAGGGGTGGAGTTATAGATGGTAAAGGAGGGTGGAGTTATAGATGGTAAAGGAGGGGTGGAGTTATAGATGGAAGAGGAGGGGTGGAGTTATAGATGGTAGAGGAGGGGTGGAGTTATAGATGGTAAAGGAGGGATGGAGTTATAGATGGTAAAGGAGGGGTGGAGTTATAGATGGTAAAGGAGGGGTGGAGTTATAGATGGTAAAGGAGGGGTGGAGTTATAGATGGAAGAGGAGGGGTGGAGTTATAGATGGAAGAGGAGAGGTGGAGTTATAGATGGTAGAGGAGGGGTGGAGTTATAGATGGAAGAGGAGGGGTGGAGTTATAGATGGTAGAGGAGGGGTGGAGTTATAGATGGAAGAGGAGGGGTGGAGTTATAGATGGTAAAGGAGGGGTGGAGTTATAGATGGTAAAGGAGGGGTGGAGTTATAGATGGTAAAGGAGGAATGGAGTTATAGATGGAAGAGGAGGGGTGGAGTTATAGATGGAAGAGGAGGGGTGGAGTTATAGATGGTAGAGGAGGGGTGGAGTTATAGATGGAAGAGGAGGGGTGGAGTTATAGATGGTAAAGGAGGGGTGGAGTTATAGATGGTAGAGGAGTGGTGGAGTTATAGATGGTAGAGGAGGGGTGGAGTTATAGATGGAAGAGGAGGGTTGGAGTTATAGATGGTAGAGGAGGGGTGGAGTTATAGATGGTAAAGGAGGGGTGGAGTTATAGATGGAAGAGGAGGGGTGGAGTTATAGATGGTAAAGGAGGGGTGGAGTTATAGATGGTAGAGGAGGCGTGGAGTTATAGATGGAAGAGGAGGGGTGGAGTTATAAATGGATGAGGAGGGGTGGAGTTATAGATGGTAGAGGAGGGGTGGAGTTATAGATGGAAGAGGAGTTGTGGAGTTGTAGATGGTAAAGGAGGGGTGGAGTTATAGATGGTAAAGGAGGATTGGAGTTATAGATGGTAAAGGAGGGGTGGAGTTATAGATGGAAGAGGAGGGGTGGAGTTATAGATGGAAGAGGAGAGGTGGAGTTATAGATGGTAAAGGAGGGGTGGAGTTATAGATGGTAAGGAGGGGTGGAGTTATAGATGGTAAAGGAGGGGTGGAGTTATAGATGGTAAGGAGGGGTGGAGTTATAGATGGTAAAGGAGGAATGGAGTTATAGATGGAAGAGGAGGGGGTGGAGTTATAGATGGAAGAGGAGGGGTGGAGTTATTGATGGTAGAGGAGGGGTGGAGTTATAGATGGAAGAGGAGGGGTGGAGTAATAGATGGTAATGGTGGGGTGGAGTTATAGATGGTAAAGGAGGGGTGGAGTTATAGATGGTAAAGGAGGGGTGGAGTTATAGATGGTAAAGGAGGGATGGAGTTATAGATGGAAGAGGAGGGGTGGAGTTATAGACGGAAGAGGAGGGGTGGAGTTATAGATGGTAGAGGAGGGGTGGAGTTATAGATGGAAGAGGAGGGGTGGAGTTATAGATGTGGAGTTATAGATGGTAAAGGAGGAATGGAGTTATAGATGGAAGAGGAGGGGTGGACTTATAGATGGAAGAGGAGGGGTGGAGTTATAGATGGTAGAGGAGGGGTGGAGTTATAGATGGAAGAGGGTGGGTGGAGTAATAGATGGTAATGGTGGGGTGGAGTTATAGATGGTAAAGGAGGGGTGGAGTTATAGATGGTAAAGGAGGGGTGGAGTTATAGATGGTAAAGGAGGGATGGAGTTATAGATGGAAGAGGAGGGGTGGAGTTATAGACGGAAGAGGAGGGGTGGAGTTATAGATGGTAGAGGAGGGGTGGAGTTATAGATGGAAGAGGAGGGGTGGAGTTATAGATGGTAAAGGAGGGGTGGAGTTATAGATGGTAAAGGAGGGGTGGAGTTATAGATGGTAAAGGAGGGATGGAGTTATAGATGGTAAAGGAGGGGTGGAGTTATAGATGGTAAAGGAGGGGTGGAGTTATAGATGGTAAAGGAGGAATGGAGTTATAGATGGAAGAGGAGGGGTGGAGTTATAGATGGAAGAGGAGGGGTGGAGTTATAGATGGTAGAGGAGGGGTGGAGTAATAGATGGAAGAGGAGGGGTGGAGTAATAGATGGTAAAGGAGGGGTGGAGTTATAGATGGTAAAGGATGGGTGGAGTTATAGATGGTAAAGGAGGGGTGGAGTTATAGATGGTAGAGGAGTGGGTGGAGTTATAGATGGTAGAGGAGGGGTGGAGTTATAGATGGAAGAGGAGGGTTGGAGTTATAGATGGTAAAGGAGGGATGGAGTTATAGATGGTAAAGGAGGGGTGGAGTTATAGATGGTAAAGGAGGGGTGGAGTTATAGATGGAAGAGGAGGGGTGGAGTTATAGATGGTAGAGGAGGGGTGGAGTTATAGATGGTAGAGGAGGGGTGGAGTTATATATGGTAAAGGAGGGGTGGAGTTATAGATGGTAAACACGGGGTGGAGTTATAGATGGAAGAGGAGGGGTGGAAGTTATAGATGGTAAAGGAGGGGTGGAGTTATAGATAGAGGTTAAGGAGGGGTGGAGTTAGATGGTAAAGGAGGAATGGAGTTATAGATGGAAGAGGAGGGGTGGTATAGATGGAAGAGGAGGGGTGGAGTTATAGATGGTAGAGGAGGGGTGGAGTTTTAGATGGAAGAGGAGGGGTGGAGTTGTAGATGGGAAGAGGAGGGGTGGAGTTATAGATGGAAGAGGAGGGGTGGAGTTATAGATGGTAAGGAGGGGTGGAGTTATAGATGGAAGAGGAGGGGTGGAGTTATAGATGGTAGAGGAGGGGTGGAGTTATAGATGGAAGAGGAGGGGTGGAGTTATAGATGGAAGAGGAGGGGTGGAGTTATAGATGGTAAAGGAGGGGTGGAGAATAGATGGTAATGGTGGGGTGGAGTTATAGATGGAAAGGAGGGATGGAGTTATGATGGAGAGGAGGGGTGGAGTTATAGACGGAAGAGGAGGGGGTGGAGTTATAGATGGTAGAGGAGGGGTGGGGTTATAGATGGAAGAGGAGGGGTGGAGTTATAGATGGAAGAGGAGGGGTGGAGTTATAGATGGTAGAGGAGGGGGTGGAGTTATAGATGGAAGAGGAGGGGTGGAGTTATAGATGGTAAAGGAGGGGTGGAGTTATAGATGGTAAAGGAGGGGTGGAGTTTAGATGGTAAAGGAGGGGTGGATTTATGGATGGAAGAGGAGGGGTGGAGTTATAGATGGTAAGAGAATGGGTGGAGTTATAGATGGTAAAGGAGGGGTGGAGTTATAGATGGTAAGGAGGGGTGAGTTATAGATGGTAGAGGTGGAGTGAGTTATAGATGGTAAGGAGGTGTGGAGTTTATAAGGAGGGGTGGAGTTATAGATTGTAAGGCGGGGTGGAGTTATAGATGGAAGAGGAGGGGTGGAGTTATAGATGGTAAAGGAGGGGTGGAGTTATAGATGGTAAAGGAGGGGTGGAGTTATAGATGGTAAAGGAGGGGTGGAGTTATAGATGGTAGAGGAGTGGTGGTTATAGATGGTAGAGGAGGGGTGGAGTTATAGATGGAAGAGGAGGAGTGGAGTTATAGATGGTAAAGGAGGGGTGGAGTTATAGATTGTAAAGGCGGGGGTGGAGTTATAGATGGAAGAGGAGGGGTGGAGTTATAGATGGAAGAGGAGGGGTGGAGTTATATATGGTAAAGGAGGGGTGGAGTTATAGATGGTAAACACGGGGTGGAGTTATAGATGGAAGAGGAGGGGTGAAGTTATAGATGGTAAAGGAGGGGTGGAGTTATAGATGGTAAAGGAGGGGTGGAGTAATAGATGGTAAAGGAGGGGTGGAGTTATAGATGGAAGAGTAGGAGTGGAGTTATAGATGGTAAATGAGGTGTGGAGTTATAGATGGAAGAGGAGGGGTGGAGTTATAGATTGTAAAGGCGGGGTGGAGTTATAGATGGAAGAGGAGGGGTGGAGTTATAGACGGAAGAGGAGTGGTGGAGTTATAGATGGTAAAGGTGGGGTGCAGTTATAGATGGTAAAGGAGGGGTGGAGTAATAGATGGTAAAGGAGGGGTGGAGTTATAGATGGAAGAGGAGGAGTGGAGTTATAGATGGTAAAGGAGGTGTGGAGTTATAGATGTTAGAGGAGGGGTGGAGTTATAGATGGTAAAGGAGGGGTGGAGTAATAGATGGTAAAGGAGGGCTGGAGTTATAGATGGAAGAGTAGGAGTGGAGTTATAGATGGTAAATGAGGTGTGGAGTTATAGATGGTAAAGGAGGGGTGGAGTAATAGATTGTAAAGGAGGGGTGGAGTTATAGATGGAAGAGGAGGGGTGGAGTTATAGACGGAAGAGGAGGGTGGAGTTATAGATGGAAGTGGAGGGGTGGAGTTATAGACGGAAGAGGAGGGGTGGAGTTATAGATGGAAGAGGAGGGGTGGAGTTATAGATGGTAGAGGAGGGGTGGAGTTATAGATGGTAGAGGAGGGGTGGAGTTATAGATGGAAGAGGAGGGGTGGAGTTATAGATGGTAAAGGAGGGGTGGAGTTATAGATGGTAAAGGAGGGGTGGAGTTATAGATGGTAAAGGAGGTGTGGAGTTATAGATGGAAGTGGAGGGGTGGAGTTATAGACGGAAGAGGAGGGGTGGAGTTATAGATGGAAGAGGAGGGGTGGAGTTATAGATGGTAGAGGAGGGGTGGAGTTATAGATGGTAGAGGAGGGGTGGAGTTATAGATGGTAGAGGAGGGGTGGAGTTATAGGTGGTAGAGGAGGGGTGGAGTTATAGATGGAAGAGGAGGGGTGGAGTTATAGATGGTAAAGGAGGGGTGGAGTTATAGATGGTAAAGGAGGGGTGGAGTTATAGATGGTAGAGGAGGGGTGGAGTTATAGATGGTAAATGAGGTGTGGAGTTATAGATGGTAAAGGAGGGGTGGAGTTATAGATGGAAGAGGAGGGGTGGAGTTATAGATGGAAGAGGAGGGGTGGAGTTATAGATGGTAAAGGAGGGGTGGAGTTATAGATGGTAAAGGAGGGGTGGAGTAATAGATGGTAAAGGAGGGGTGGAGTTATAGATGGTAAAGGAGGGGTGGAGTTATAGATGGTAGAGGAGGGGTGGAGATATAGATAGTAGAGGAGGGGTGGAGTTATAGATAGTAAAGGAGGGGTGGATTTATAGATGGAAGAGGAGGGGTGGAGTTATAGATGGTAAAGGAGGGGTGGAGTTATAGATGGTAAAGGAGGGGTGGAATTATAGATGGAAGAGGAGGAGTGGAGTTATAGATGGTAAAGGAGGTGTGGAGTTATAGATGGTAAAGGAGGGGTGGAGTTATAGATTGTAAACACGGGGTGGAGTTATAGATGGAAGAGGAGGGGTGGAGTTATAGATGGAAGAGGAGGGGTGGAGTTATAGATGGTAAAGGATGGGTGGAGTTATAGATGGTAAAGGAGGGGTGGAGTTATAGATGGTAAAGGAGGGGTGGAGTTATAGATGGTAGAGGAGGGGTGGAGATATAGATAGTAGAGGAGGGGTGGAGTTATAGATAGTAAAGGAGGGGTGGATTTATAGATGGAAGAGGAGGGGTGGAGTTATAGATGGTAAAGGATGGGTGGAGTTATAGATGGTAAAGGAGGGGTGGAGTTATAGATGGTAAAGGAGGGGTGGAATTATAGATGGAAGAGGAGGAGTGGAGTTATAGATGGTAAAGGAGGTGTGGAGTTATAGATGGTAAAGGAGGGGTGGAGTTATAGATGGAAGAGGAGGGGTGGAGTTATAGACGGAAGAGGAGGGGTGGAGTTATAGATGGAAGAGGAGGGGTGGAGTTATAGATGGAAGAGAAGGAGTGGAGTTATAGATGGTAAAGGAGGTGTGGAGTTATAGATGGTAAAGGAGGGGTGGAGTTATATATTGTAAAGGCGGGGTGGAGTTATAGATGGAAGAGGAGGGGTGGAGTTATAGATGGAAGAGGAGGGGTGGAGTTATAGATGGAAGAGGAGGAGTGGAGTTATAGATGGTAAAGGAGGTGTGGAGTTATAGATGGTAAAGGAGGTGTGGAGTTATAGATGGTAAAGGAGGGGTGGAGTTATAGATTGTAAATGCGGGGTGGAGTTATAGATGGAAGAGGAGGGTTGGAGTTATAGATGGAAGAGGAGGGGTGGAGTTATAGATGGAAGAGGAGGAGTGGAGTTATAGATGGAAGAGGAGGAGTGGAGTTATAGATGGTAATGGAGGTGTGGAGTTATAGATGGTAAAGGAGGGGTGAAGTTATAGATTGTAAAGGCGGGGTGGAGTTATAGATGGAAGAGGATGGTTGGAGTTATAGATGGAAGAGGAGGGGTGGAGTTATAGATGGTAGAGGAGGGGTGGAGTTATAGATGGTAGAGGAGTGGTGGAGTTATAGATGGTAGAGGAGGGGTGGAGTTATAGATGGTAAAGGAGGGGTGGAGTTATAGATGGAAGAGGAGGGGTGGAGTTATAGATGGAAGAGGAGGGGTGGAGTTATAGATGGTAGAGGAGGGGTGGAGTTATAGATGGTAAAGGAGGTGTGGAGTTATAGATGGTAAAGGAGGGGTGGAGTTATAGATGGTAGAGGAGTGGTGGAGTTATAGATGGTAGAGGAGGGGTGGAGTTATAGATGGAAGAGGATGGTTGGAGTTATATATGGTAAAGGAGGGGTGGAGTTATAGATGGTAAACGCGGGGTGGAGTTATAGATGGAAGAGGAGGGGTGGAGTTATAGATGGTAAAGGAGGGGTGGAGTTATAGATTGTAAAGGAGGGGTGGAGTTATAGATGGTAAAGGAGGGGTGGAGTTATAGATGGTAGAGGAGTGGTGGAGTTATAGATGGAAGAGGAGGGGTGGAGTTATAGATGGTAGAGGAGGGGTGGAGTTATAGATGGTAAAGGAGGGGTGGAGTTATAGATGGTAGAGGAGTAGTGGAGTTATAGATGGTAGAGGAGGGGTGGAGTTATAGATGGAAGAGGATGGTTGGAGTTATATATGGTAAAGGAGGGGTGGAGTTATAGATGGTAAACGCAGGGTGGAGTTATAGATGGAAGAGGAGGGGTGGAGTTATAGATGGTAAAGGAGGGGTGGAGTTATAGATGGTAAAGGAGGGGTGGAGTAATAGATGGTAAAGGAGGGGTGGAGTTATAGATGGAAGAGGAGGAGTGGAGTTATAGATGGTAAATGAGGTGTGGAGTTATAGATGGTAAAGGAGGGGTGGAGTTATAGATTGTAAAGGCGGGGTGGAGTTATAGATGGAAGAGGAGGGGTGGAGTTATAGACGGAAGAGGAGGGGTGGAGTTATAGATGGAAGAGGAGGGGTGGAGTTATAGATGGAAGAGGAGGGGTGGAGTTATAGATGGTAAAGGAGGGGTGGAGTTATAGATGGAAGAGGAGGGGTGGAGTTATAGATGGAAGAGGAGGGGTGGAGTTATAGATGGAAGAGGAGGGGTGGAGTTATAGATGGTAGAGGAGGGGTGGAGTTATAGATGGTAGAGGAGGGGTGGAGTTATAGATGGTAGAGGAGGGGTGGAGTTATAGATGGTAGAGGAGGGGTGGAGTTATAGATGGAAGAGGAGGGGTGGAGTTATAGATGGTAAAGGAGGTGTGGAGTTATAGATGGTAAAGGAGGGGTGGAGTTATCAATCAATCAATCAATCAATTTTATTTTATATAGCCCTTCTTACATCAGCTAATATCTCGAAGTGCTGTACAGAAACCCAGCCTAAAACCCCAAACAGCTAGTAATGCAGGTGTAGAAGCACGGTGGCTAGGAAAAACTCCCTAGAAAGGCAAAACCTAGGAAGAAACCTAGAGAGGAACCAGGCTATGAGTTATAGATTGTAAAGGCGGGGTGGAGTTATAGATGGAAGAGGAGGGGTGGAGTTATAGACGGAAGAGGAGGGGTGGAGTTATAGATGGAAGAGGAGGGGTGGAGTTATAGATGGAAGAGGAGGGGTGGAGTTATAGATGGTAAAGGAGGGGTGGAGTTATAGATGGAAGAGGAAGGGTGGAGTTATAGACGGAAGAGGAGGGGTGGAGTTATAGATGGAAGAGGAGGGGTGGAGTTATAGATGGTAGAGGAGGGGTGGAGTTATAGATGGTAGAGGAGGGGTGGAGTTATAGATGGTAGAGGAGGGGTGGAGTTATAGATGGTAGAGGAGGGGTGGAGTTATAGATGGTAGAGGAGGGGTGGAGTTATAGATGGAAGAGGAGGGGTGGAGTTATAGATGGTAAAGGAGGGGTGGAGTTATAGATGGTAAAGGAGGGGTGGAGTTATAGATGGTAGAGGAGGGGTGGAGATATAGATATTAGAGGATGGGTGGAGTTATAGATAGTAAAGGAGTGGTGGAGTTATAGATGGAAGAGGAGTGGTGGAGTTATAGATGGTAAAGGAGGGGTGGAGTTATAGATGGTAAAGGAGGGGTGGAGTTATAGATGGTAAAGGCGGGGTGGAGTTATAGATGGAAGAGGAGGGGTGGAGTTATAGATGGAAGAGGAGGGGTGGAGTTATAGATGGTAAAGGAGGGGTGGAGTTATAGATGGTAATGGAGGTGTGGAGTTATAGATGGTAAAGGAGGGGTGGAGTTATAGATTGTAAAGGCGGGGTGGAGTTATAGATGGAAGAGGAGGGGTGGAGTTATAGATGGAAGAGGAGGGGTGGAGTAATAGATGGTAGAGGAGGGGTGGAGTTATAGATGGTAAAGGAGGGGTGGAGTTATAGATGGTAGAGGAGTGGTGGAGTTATAGATGGTAAAGGAGAGGTGGAGTTATAAATGGTAAAGGAGGTGTGGAGTTATAGATGGAAGAGGAGGGGTGGAGTTATAGATGGTAAAGGATGGGTGGAGTTATAGATGGTAAAGGAGGGGTGGAGTAATAGATGGTAAAGGAGGGGTGGAGTTATAGATGGAAGAGGAGGAGTGGAGTTATAGATGGTAAAGGAGGTGTGGAGTTATAGATGGTAAAGGAGGGGTGGAGTTATAGATTGTAAAGGCAGGGTGGAGTTATAGATGGAAGAGGAGGGGTGGAGTTATAGACGGAAGAGGAGGGGTGGAGTTATAGATGGAAGAGGAGGGGTGGAGTTATAGATGGAAGAGAAGGGGTGGAGTTATAGATGGTAAAGGAGGGGTGGAGTTATAGATGGAAGAGGAGGGGTGGAGTTATAGACGGAAGAGGAGGGGTGGAGTTATAGATGGAAGAGGAGGGGTGGAGTTATAGATGGTAGAGGAGGGGTGGAGTTATAGATGGTAGAGGAGGGGTGGAGTTATAGATGGTAGAGGAGGGGTGGAGTTATAGATGGTAGAGGAGGGGTGGAGTTATAGATGGAAGAGGAGGGGTGGAGTTATAGATGGTAAAGGAGGGGTGGAGTTATAGATGGTAAAGGAGGGGTGGAGTTATAGATGGTAGAGGAGGGGTGGAGATATAGATAGTAGAGGAGGGGTGGAGTTATAGATAGTAAAGGAGGGGTGGAGTTATAGATGGTAGAGGAGGGGTGGAGTTATAGATGGAAGAGGAAGGTTGGAGTTATATATGGTAAAGGAGGGGTGGAGTTATAGATGGTAAAGGAGGGGTGGAGTTATAGATGGAAGAGGAGGGGTGGAGTTATAGATAGTAGAGGAGGAGTGGAGTTATAGATGGTAAAGGAGGTGTGGAGTTATAGATGGTAAAGGAGGGGTGGAGTTATAGATTGTAAAGGCGGGGTGGAGTTATAGATGTAAGAGGAGGGGTGGAGTTATAGATGGAAGAGGAGGGGTGGAGTAATAGATGGTAGAGGAGGGGTGGAGTTATAGATGGTAAAGGAGGGGTGGAGTTATAGATGGTAGAGGAGTGGTGGAGTTATATATGGTAAAGGAGAGGTGGAGTTATAAATGGTAAAGGAGGTGTGGAGTTATAGATGGAAGAGGAGGGGTGGAGTTATAGATGGTAAAGGATGGGTGGAGTTATAGATGGTAAAGGAGGGGTGGAGTAATAGATGGTAAAGGAGGGGTGGAGTTATAGATGGAAGAGGAGGAGTGGAGTTATAGATGGTAAAGGAGGTGTGGAGTTATAGATGGTAAAGGAGGGGTGGAGTTATAGATTGTAAAGGCGGGGTGGAGTTATAGATGGAAGAGGAGGGGTGGAGTTATAGACGGAAGAGGAGGGGTGGAGTTATAGATGGAAGAGGAGGGGTGGAGTTATAGATGGAAGAGAAGGGGTGGAGTTATAGATGGTAAAGGAGGGGTGGAGTTATAGATGGAAGAGGAGGGGTGGAGTTATAGACGGAAGAGGAGGGGTGGAGTTATAGATGGAAGAGGAGGGGTGGAGTTATAGATGGTAGAGGAGGGGTGGAGTTATAGATGGTAGAGGAGGGGTGGAGTTATAGATGGTAGAGGAGGGGTGGAGTTATAGATGGTAGAGGAGGGGTGGAGTTATAGATGGAAGAGGAGGGGTGGAGTTATAGATGGTAAAGGAGGGGTGGAGTTATAGATGGAAGAGGAGGGGTGGAGTTATAGATGGTAAAGGAGGGGTGGAGTTATAGATGGTAAAGGAGGGGTGGAGTTATAGATGGTAGAGGAGGGGTGGAGTTATAGATGGAAGAGGAGGGGTGGAGTTATAGATGGAAGAGGAGGGGTGGAGTTATAGATGGTAAAGGAGGGGTGGAGTTATAGATGGTAAAGGAGGGGTGGAGTTATAGATGGTAGAGGAGGGGTGGAGATATAGATAGTAGAGGAGGGGTGGAGTTATAGATAGTAAAGGAGGGGTGGAGTTATAGATGGAAGAGGAGTGGTGGAGTTATAGATGGTAAAGGAGGGGTGGAGTTATAGATGGTAAAGGAGGGATGGAGTTATAGATGGTAAAGGAGGGGTGGAGTTATAGATGGTAAAGGAGGGGTGGAGTTATAGATGGAAGAGGAGGGGTGGAGTTATAGATAGTAGAGGAGGAGTGGAGTTATAGATGGTAAAGGAGGTGTGGAGTTATAGATGGTAAAGGAGGGGTGGAGTTATAGATTGTAAAGGAGGGGTGGAGTTATAGATGGTAAAGGAGGGGTGGAGTTATAGATGGAAGAGGAGGTGTGGAGTTATAGATGGAAGAGGAGGGGTGGAGTTATAGATGGTAAAGGAGGGGTGGAGTTATAGACGGAAGAGGAGGGGTGGAGTTATAGATGGTAAAGGAGGGGTGGAGTTATAGATGGTAGAGGAGTGGTGGAGTTATAGATGGAAGAGGAGGGGTGGTGTTATAGATGGAAGAGGAAGGTTGGAGTTATATATGGTAAAGGAGGGGTGGAGTTATAGATGGTAAACGCGGGGTGGAGTTATAGATGGAAGAGGAGGGGTGGAGTTATAGATGGTAAAGGATGGGTGGAGTTATAGATGGTAAAGGAGGGGTGGAGTAATAGATGGTAAAGGAGGGGTGGAGTTATAGATGGAAGAGGAGGAGTGGAGTTATAGATGGTAAAGGAGGTGTGGAGTTATAGATGGTAAGGAGGGGTGGAGTTATAGATTGTAAAGGCGGGGTGGAGTTATAGATGGATGGGGAGGGGTGGAGTTATAGACGGAAGAGGAGGGGTGGAGTTATAGATGGAAGAGGAGGGGTGGAGTTATAGATGGAAGAGGAGGGGTGGAGTTATAGATGGTAAAGGAGGGGTGGAGTTATAGATGGAAGAGGAGGGGTGGAGTTATAGACGGAAGAGGAGGGGTGGAGTTATAGATGGAAGAGGAGGGGTGGAGTTATAGATGGTAGAGGAGGGGTGGAGTTATAGATGGTAGAGGAGGGGTGGAGTTATAGATGGTAGAGGAGGGGTGGAGTTATAGATGGTAGAGGAGGGGTGGAGTTATAGATGGAAGAGGAGGGGTGGAGTTATAGATTGTAAAGGAGGGGTGGAGTTATAGATGGTAAAGGAGGGGTGGAGTTATAGATGGTAGAGGAGGGGTGGAGATATAGATAGTAGAGGAGGGGTGGAGTTATAGATGGTAAAGGAGGGGTGGAGTTATAGATGGAAGAGGAGGAGTGGAGTTATAGATGGTAAAGGAGGTATGGAGTTATAGATGGTAAAGGAGGGGTGGAGTTATAGATTGTAAAGGCGGGGTGGAGTTATAGATGGAAGAGGAGGGGTGGAGTTATAGATGGTAAAGGAGGGGTGGAGTTATAGATGGAAGAGGAGGGGTGGAGTTATAGATGGTAGAGGAGGGGTGGAGATATAGATGGTAAAGGAGGGGTGGAGATATAGATGGTAGAGGAGTGGTGGAGTTATAGATGGTAGAGGAGGGGTGGAGTTATAGATGGAAGAGGATGGTTGGAGTTATATATGGTAAAGGAGGGGTGGAGTTATAGATGGTAAACGCGGGGTGGAGTTATAGATGGAAGAGGAGGGGTGGAGTTATAGATGGTAAAGGAGGGGTGGAGTTATAGATGGTAAAGGAGGGGTGGAGTAATAGATGGTAAAGGAGGGGTGGAGTTATAGATGGAAGAGGAGGAGTGGAGTTATAGATGGTAAATGAGGTGTGGAGTTAAAGATGGTAAAGGAGGGGTGGAGTTATAGATTGTAAAGGCGGGGTGGAGTTATAGATGGAAGAGGAGGGGTGGAGTTATAGACGGAAGAGGAGGGGTGGAGTTATAGATGGAAGAGGAGGGGTGGAGTTATAGATGGAAGAGGAGGGGTGGAGTTATAGATGGTAAAGGAGGGGTGGAGTTATAGATGGAAGAGGAGGGGTGGAGTTATAGATGGAAGAGGAGGGGTGGAGTTATAGATGGAAGAGGAGGGGTGGAGTTATAGATGGTAGAGGAGGGGTGGAGTTATAGATGGTAGAGGAGGGGTGGAGTTATAGATGGTAGAGGAGGGGTGGAGTTATAGATGGTAGAGGAGGGGTGGAGTTATAGATGGAAGAGGAGGGGTGGAGTTATAGATGGTAAAGGAGGGGTGGAGTTATAGATGGTAAAGGAGGGGTGGAGTTATAGATGGTAGAGGAGGGGTGGAGTTATAGATGGTAGAGGAGGGGTGGAGTTATAGATGGTAGAGGAGGGGTGGAGTTATAGATGGTAGAGGAGGGGTGGAGTTATAGATGGAAGAGGAGGGGTGGAGTTATAGATGGTAAAGGAGGGGTGGAGTTATAGATGGTAAAGGAGGGGTGGAGTTATAGATGGTAGAGGAGGGGTGGAGATATAGATAGTAGAGGAGGGGTGGAGTTATAGATAGTAAAGGAGGGGTGGAGTTATAGATGGAAGAGGAGTGGTGGAGTTATAGATGGTAAAGGAGGGGTGGGGTTATAGATGGTAAAGGAGGGGTGGAGTTATAGATGGTAAAGGAGGGGTGGAGTTATAGATGGTAGAGGAGTGGTGGAGTTATAGATGGTAGAGGAGGGGTGGAGTTATAGATGGAAGAGGAAGGTTGGAGTTATATATGGTAAAGGAGGGGTGGAGTTATAGATGGTAAAGGCGGGGTGGAGTTATAGATGGAAGAGGACGGGGTGGAGTTATAGATAGTAGAGGAGGAGTGGAGTTATAGATGGTAAAGGAGGTGTGGAGTTATAGATGGTAAAGGAGGGGTGGAGTTATAGATTGTAAAGGCGGGGTGGAGTTATAGATGGAATAGGAGGGGTGGAGTTATAGATGGTAAAGGAGGGGTGGAGTTATAGATGGTAAAGGATGGGTGGAGTTATAGATGGTAAAGGAGGGGTGGAGTTATAGATGGTAGAGGAGTGGTGGAGTTATAGATGGTAGAGGAGGGGTGGAGTTATAGATGGAAGAGGAAGGTTGGAGTTATATATGGTAAAGGAGGGGTGGAGTTATAGATGGTAAAGGAGGGGTGGAGTTATAGATGGTAAAGGAGGGGTGGAGTTATAGACGGAAGAGGAGGGGTGGAGTTATAGATGGTAAAGGAGGGGTGGAGTTATAGATGGTAGAGGAGTGGTGGAGTTATAGATGGAAGAGGAGGGGTGGTGTTATAGATGGAAGAGGAAGGTTGGAGTTATATATGGTAAAGGAGGGGTGGAGTTATAGATGGTAAACGCGGGGTGGAGTTATAGATGGAAGAGGAGGGGTGGAGTTATAGATGGTAAAGGATGGGTGGAGTTATAGATGGTAAAGGAGGGGTGGAGTAATAGATGGTAAAGGAGGGGTGGAGTTATAGATGGAAGAGGAGGAGTGGAGTTATAGATGGTAAAGGAGGTGTGGAGTTATAGATGGTAAGGAGGGGTGGAGTTATAGATTGTAAAGGCGGGGTGGAGTTATAGATGGATGGGGAGGGGTGGAGTTATAGACGGAAGAGGAGGGGTGGAGTTATAGATGGAAGAGGAGGGGTGGAGTTATAGATGGAAGAGGAGGGGTGGAGTTATAGATGGTAAAGGAGGGGTGGAGTTATAGATGGAAGAGGAGGGGTGGAGTTATAGACGGAAGAGGAGGGGTGGAGTTATAGATGGAAGAGGAGGGGTGGAGTTATAGATGGTAGAGGAGGGGTGGAGTTATAGATGGTAGAGGAGGGGTGGAGTTATAGATGGTAGAGGAGGGGTGGAGTTATAGATGGTAGAGGAGGGGTGGAGTTATAGATGGAAGAGGAGGGGTGGAGTTATAGATTGTAAAGGAGGGGTGGAGTTATAGATGGTAAAGGAGGGGTGGAGTTATAGATGGTAGAGGAGGGGTGGAGATATAGATAGTAGAGGAGGGGTGGAGTTATAGATAGTAAAGGAGGGGTGGATTTATAGATGGAAGAGGAGGGGTGGAGTTATAGATGGTAAAGGATGGGTGGAGTTATAGATGGTAAAGGAGGGGTGGAGTTATAGATGGTAAAGGAGGGGTGGAGTTATAGATGGAAGAGGAGGAGTGGAGTTATAGATGGTAAAGGAGGTATGGAGTTATAGATGGTAAAGGAGGGGTGGAGTTATAGATTGTAAAGGCGGGGTGGAGTTATAGATGGAAGAGGAGGGGTGGAGTTATAGATGGTAAAGGAGGGGTGGAGTTATAGATGGAAGAGGAGGGGTGGAGTTATAGATGGTAGAGGAGGGGTGGAGATATAGATGGTAAAGGAGGGGTGGAGTTATAGATGGTAGAGGAGTGGTGGAGTTATAGATGGTAGAGGAGGGGTGGAGTTATAGATGGAAGAGGATGGTTGGAGTTATATATGGTAAAGGAGGGGTGGAGTTATAGATGGTAAACGCGGGGTGGAGTTATAGATGGAAGAGGAGGGGTGGAGTTATAGATGGTAAAGGAGGGGTGGAGTTATAGATGGTAAAGGAGGGGTGGAGTAATAGATGGTAAAGGAGGGGTGGAGTTATAGATGGAAGAGGAGGAGTGGAGTTATAGATGGTAAATGAGGTGTGGAGTTAAAGATGGTAAAGGAGGGGTGGAGTTATAGATTGTAAAGGCGGGGTGGAGTTATAGATGGAAGAGGAGGGGTGGAGTTATAGACGGTAAAGGAGGGGTGGAGTTATAGATGGTAAAGGAGGGGTGGAGTTATAGATGGTAAAGGAGGGGTGGAGTTATAGATGGTAGAGGAGGGGTGGAGATATAGATAGTAGAGGAGGGGTGGAGTTATAGATAGTAAAGGAGGGGTGGAGTTATAGATGGAAGAGGAGTGGTGGAGTTATAGATGGTAAAGGAGGGGTGGGGTTATAGATGGTAAAGGAGGGGTGGAGTTATAGATGGTAAAGGAGGGGTGGAGTTATAGATGGTAGAGGAGTGGTGGAGTTATAGATGGTAGAGGAGGGGTGGAGTTATAGATGGAAGAGGAAGGTTGGAGTTATATATGGTAAAGGAGGGGTGGAGTTATAGATGGTAAAGGCGGGGTGGAGTTATAGATGGAAGAGGACGGGGTGGAGTTATAGATAGTAGAGGAGGAGTGGAGTTATAGATGGTAAAGGAGGTGTGGAGTTATAGATGGTAAAGGAGGGGTGGAGTTATAGATTGTAAAGGCGGGGTGGAGTTATAGATGGAATAGGAGGGGTGGAGTTATAGATGGTAAAGGAGGGGTGGAGTTATAGATGGTAAAGGAGGGGTGGAGTTATAGATGGTAAAGGAGGGGTGGAGTTATAGATGGTAGAGGAGTGGTGGAGTTATAGATGGTAGAGGAGGGGTGGAGTTATAGATGGAAGAGGAAGGTTGGAGTTATATATGGTAAAGGAGGGGTGGAGTTATAGATGGTAAAGGAGGGGTGGAGTTATAGATGGAAGAGGAGGTGTGGAGTTATAGATGGAAGAGGAGGGGTGGAGTTATAGATGGTAAAGGAGGGGTGGAGTTATAGATGGAAGAGGAGGGGTGGAGTTATAGACGGAAGAGGAGGGGTGGAGTTATAGATGGAAGAGGAGGGGTGGAGTTATAGATGGAAGAGGAGGGGTGGAGTTATAGATGGTAAAGGAGGGGTGGAGTTATAGATGGAAGAGGAGGGGTGGAGTTATAGACGGAAGAGGAGGGGTGGAGTTATAGATGGAAGAGGAGGGGTGGAGTTATAGACGGAAGAGGAGGGGTGGAGTTATAGATGGAAGAGGAAGGTTGGAGTTATATATGGTAAAGGAGGGGTGGAGTTATAGATGGTAAACGCGGGGTGGAGTTATAGATGGAAGAGGAGGGGTGGAGTTATAGATGGTAAAGGAGGGGTGGAGTTATAGATGGTAAAGGAGGGGTGGAGTAATAGATGGTAAAGGAGGGGTGGAGTTATAGATGGAAGAGGAGGAGTGGAGTTATAGATGGTAAAGGAGGGGTGGAGTTATAGATGGTAAAGGAGGGGTGGAGTTATAGATTGTAAAGGCGGGGTGGAGTTATAGATGGTAAAGGAGGGGTGGAGTTATAGATGGTAGAGGATGGGTGGAGTTACAGATGGAAGAGGAAGGTTGGAGTTATATATGGTAAAGGAGGGGTGGAGTTATAGATGGTAAAGGAGGGGTGGAGTTATAGATGGTAAAGGAGGGGTGGAGTTATAGATGGTAGAGGAGTGGTGGAGTTATAGATGGTAGAGGAGTGGTGGAGTTATAGATGGTAGAGGAGGGGTGGAGTTATAGATGGAAGAGGAAGGTTGGAGTTATATATGGTAAAGGAGGGGTGGAGTTATAGATGGTAAAGGAGGGGTGGAGTTATAGATGGTAAAGGAGGGGTGGAGTAATAGATGGAAGAGGAGGTGTGGAGTTATAGATGGAAGAGGAGGGGTGGAGTTATAGATGGTAAAGGAGGGGTGGAGTTATAGATGGAAGAGGAGGGGTGGAGTTATAGACGGAAGAGGAGGGGTGGAGTTATAGATGGAAGAGGAGGGGTGGAGTTATAGATGGAAGAGGAGGGGTGGAGTTATAGATGGTAAAGGAGGGGTGGAGTTATAGATGGAAGAGGAGGGGTGGAGTTATAGACGGAAGAGGAGGGGTGGAGTTATAGATGGAAGAGGAGGGGTGGAGTTATAGACGGAAGAGGAGGGGTGGAGTTATAGATGGAAGAGGAGGGGTGGAGTTATAGATGGAAGAGGAGGGGTGGAGTTATAGATGGAAGAGGAGGGGTGGAGTTATAGACGGAAGAGGAGGGGTGGAGTTATAGATGGTAAAGGAGGGGTGGAGTTATAGATGGAAGAGGAGGGGTGGAGTTATAGACGGAAGAGGAGGGGTGGAGTTATAGATGGAAGAGGAGGGGTGGAGTTATAGATGGAAGAGGAGGGGTGGAGTTATAGATGGTTAAGGAGGGGTGGAGTTATAGATGGAAGAGGAGGGGTGGAGTTATAGATGGAAGAGGAGGGGTGGAGTTATAGATGGTTAAGGAGGGGTGGAGTTATAGATGGAAGAGGAGGGGTGTAGTTATAGACGGAAGAGGAGGGGTGGAGTTATAGATGGAAGAGGAGGGGTGGAGTTATAGATGGTAGAGGAGGGGTGGAGTTATAGATGGTAGAGGAGGGGTGGAGTTATAGATGGTAAAGGATGGGTGGAGTTATAGATGGAAAAGGAGGGATGGAGTTATAGATGGTAAAGGAGGGGTGGATTTATAGATGGAAGAGGAGGGGTGGAGTTATAGATGGAAGAGGAGGGGTGGAGTTATAGACGGAAGAGGAGGGGTGGTTATAGACGGAAGAGGAGGGGTGGAGTTATAGATGGTAAAGGAGGGGTGGAGTTATAGATGGAAGAGGAGGGGTGGAGTTATAGACGGAAGAGGAGGGGTGGAGTTATAGATGGAAGAGGAGGGGTGGAGTCATAGATGGAAGAGGAGGGGTGGAGTTATAGATGGTTAAGGAGGGGTGGAGTTATAGATGGAAGAGGAGGGGTGGAGTTATAGACGGAAGAGGAGGGGTGGAGTTATAGATGGAAGAGGAGGGGTGGAGTTATAGATGGTAGAGGAGGGGTGGAGTTATAGATGGTAGAGGAGGGGTGGAGTTATAGATGGTAAAGGATGGGTGGAGTTATAGATGGTAAAGGAGGGGTGGAGTTATAGATGGTAAAGGAGGGGTGGATTTATAGATGGAAGAGGAGGGGTGGAGTTATAGATGGAAGAGGAGGGGTGGAGTTATAGATGGTAAAGGAGGGGTGGAGTTATAGATGGAAGAGGAGGGGTGGAGTTATAGATGGTAGAGGAGGGGTGGAGTTATAGATGGTGAAGGAGGGGTGGAGTTATAGATGGTAAAGGAGGGGTGGAGTTATAGATGGTAAATCAATGTCTGTTCAGAAAGACAAGGTATGCTTCCCAAATGGCACGGAGTCAGGGTCTAAATGCAGAAATAAGATGGAGAATCCTGGTGGAGGGTTGAGGGGGGCAGTCGGGGGCTTCAGGTGTGTAGCTTGACGAGGTCTCACCCAACACCAAGGTAGGGAGAGAGGGAGAGAGAGAGAGAGGAAGAGAGGGAGAGAGGGAGAGAGCAAGGGAGGGAGGGACAACGCTAGAATTCTGATTTATCTATTTGATGTGTCAACTGCATGGACATTGCAATGCAGACAGAAGTTCACCTCATCCAGCTGACACAGACGGACAGACAGACAGACAGACAGACAGATACCCTGGGCATTCAAGATAACAGCCTCTCTCTCCCTCTCCTGGCTCCCCCTCCATCATCTCTCTCCTCTTTCCTCCCTCTCCTGGCTCCCCCTCCATCATCTCTCTCCTCTTTCCTCCCTCTCCTGGCTCCCCCTCCATCATCTCTCTCCTCTTTCCTCCCTCTCCTGGCTCCCCCTCCATCATCTCTCTCCTCTTTCCTCCCTCTCCTGGCTCCCCCTCCATCATCTCTCTCCTCTTTCCTCCCTCTCCTGGCTCCCCCTCCATCATCTCTCTCCTCTTTCCTCCCTCTCCTGGCTCCCCCTCCATCATCTCTCTCCTCTTTCCTCCCTCTCCTGGCTCCCCCTCCATCATCTCTCTCCTCTTTCCTCCCTCTCCTGGCTCCCCCTCCATCATCTCTCTCCTCTTTCCTCCCTCTCCTGGCTCCCCCTCCATCATCTCTCTCCTCTTTCCTCCCTCTCCTGGCTCCCCCTCCATCATCTCTCTCCTCTTTCCTCCCTCTCCTGGCTCCCCCTCCATCATCTCTCTCCTCTTTCCTCCCTCTCCTGGCTCCCCCTCCATCATCTCTCTCCTCTTTCCTCCCTCTCCTGGCTCCCCCTCCATCATCTCTCTCCTCTTTCCTCCCTCTCCTGGCTCCCCCTCCATCATCTCTCTCCTCTTTCCTCCCTCTCCTGGCTCCCCCTCCATCATCTCTCTCCTCTTTCCTCCCTCTCCTGGCTCCCCCTCCATCATCTCTCTCCTCTTTCCTCCCTCTCCTGGCTCCCCCTCCATCATCTCTCTCCTCTTTCCTCCCTCTCCTGGCTCCCCCTCCATCAATCTCTCTCTGTAAAATGACTAAGTTCCACTTTTCTGCTACGGTGGATGTCTAGTGTCACCAGTATTTTTTCCAAATTCACACAGTATGTCTGGAGGTGGATTTAAATCATTCAGAGTAAAGTTGCAGGACAGGGGAACACATCTACTATTTCAGAAGGTCCATTTCCCAGGTGGGAAATGTCTGGATGGGTAGTGTAATTTATTGGCGTAGTAACAAACCCCCACCCTGCTACCCACATGACCCCAAACTGTGCAAACCTTTTTTAAAGCAAATTTCCTGCAATTCTATACATTTTGCCATGTCAAATGTGTGTTCATATGATACCTAAGTGATTGAACAAAATCTATGGGGCCTCCCGGGGGTCAAGGACCCTGGGCACGTAATCTGGCCATAATAACTACAAGATTTAAATAGGTATGTTGAGCTTACCAGCTATCTCGCTAACATGGGCTAGTAGTAGATCAACTGGACATTGATGACGGGTTATAAGTAGCTCTCTAAGGTCTGTCAGTGACTGACATCAAGAGGAAGACTGACGGATTTCGAAATTGCATCTTGTGCATTCTACTGCAACTCTCCCGCCTCACCCACGTCTCTCCTCCTAACACCATGGTCTGCCTGCTACCCCCAAGTCTCTCCTCCTAACACCGTGGTCTGCCTGTTACCCCCACGTCTCTCCTCCTAACACCGTGGTCTGACTGTTACCCCCACGTCTCTCCTCCTAACACCATGGTCTGCCTGCAACCCCCACGTCTCTCCTCCTAACACCATGGTCTGCCTGCTACCCCCACGTCTCTCCTCCTAACACCGTGGTCTGACTGTTACCCCCACGTCTCTCCTCCTAACACCATGGTCTGCCTGCAACCCCCACGTCTCTCCTCCTAACACCATGGTCTGCCTGCTACCCCCACGTCTCTCCTCCTAACACCATGGTCTGCCTGCTACCCCCCACGTCTCTCCTAACACCATGGTCTGCCTGTAACCCCCACGTCTCTCCTCCTAACACCATGGTCTGCCTGTTACCCCCACGTCTCTCCTCCTAACACCGTGGTCTGCCTGTTACCCCCACGTCTCTCCTCCTAACACCATGGTCTGCCTGTTACCCCCACGTCTCTCCTCCTAACACCGTGGTCTGCCTGTTACCCCCACGTCTCTCCTCCTAACACCATGGTCTGCCTGTTACCCCCACGTCTCTCCTCCTAACACCATGGTCTGCCTGTTACCCCCACGTCTCTCCTAACACCATGGTCTGCCTGTTACCCCCACGTCTCTCCTAACACCATGGTCTGCCTGTTACCCCCACGTCTCTCCTAACACCATGGTCTGCCTGTTACCCCCTCGTCTCTCCTAACACCATGGTCTGCCTGTTACCCCCACGTCTCTCCTAACACCATGGTCTGCCTGTTACCCCCACGTCTCTCCTAACACCATGGTCTGCCTGTTACCCCCACGTCTCTCCTCCTAACACCGTGGTCTGCCTGTTACCCCCACGTCTCTCCTCCTAACACCGTGGTCTGCCTGTTACCCCCACGTCTCTCCTCCTAACACCATGGTCTGCCTGTTACCCCCATGTCTCTCCTCCTAACACCATGGTCTGCCTGTTACCCCCATGTCTCTCCTCCTAACACCGTGGTCTGCCTGTTACCCCCCACGTCTCTCCTCCTAACACCGTGGTCTGCCTGTTACCCCCACGTCTCTCCTCCTAACACCGTGGTCTGCCTGTTACCCCCACGTCTCTCCTCCTAACACCATGGTCTGCCTGTTACCCCCACGTCTCTCCTGAGCACGGCAGTCTGCCATTTCGGCAAGGCAGCGGCTCAGGGGATGGCCTGTGCCTGCAGGATGTCATGGTGCAGAGCGGGAGGGCCGATGTGTCGTGTCCACAGTTCATCTGCTTCCTCCCACAGCTTGGGGACAGAGACAGTGCCTGTCAATCATCACACTAATTTGCATAGGAGGAGTCATTGTTTGAATACTGTGATGCAGTAGAG
>NW_028166947.1:0-1000 GCF_964263955.1 Coregonus lavaretus
AAAGAGAGGGGGAAGAGGGGGAAGAGAGGAGAGAGACATAGTGTTTGAGTCATTATGAATGTACAGTACGTAAACTGCCTGCCTGCCTGCTAACCAGTAATCTCCACCCCAGACTGCATGTCTGCCTATCAATTCAATTTCAGAGTTCAGAAACCTCTGTCCACGCTAGACAACTCTGCCTTTCCTTGCTGACACTGTCTCCTCCTAACATTAACAGGGGTTGAAAACACACACGACACAACACAGATATTTGAGTCGAGTGCATTCATCAGTACCTCCACAAGCCTCTTTACCAATCTGATCTGCCAGTATACATCTACCAGCATTGATAGGATAGGATAGAATGAACTTTAATGTCTCAGAGGGAAACATGTCTACATACAAAAAAGACACTGGTCATCACACACTTAACATAATACATACATACATTGTTCAGTGCATCTCCAGTACAGGCAAAGCATAGAAGGTTCTGTACTGCGGAGCTACTGTGACAGGAAAAGGTTGGAGAAATCAATCAGCTGCCGTGCGTCTGAGAGGTGATGAATATCTTTGTTCTCCGCCCAGGGCTAATTCCTTCCCACAGGCACACTTAATGCCAAAGTGCAGTAGATTTGTTGTGAACACCATGCACCCCTCAATCCATTTGCAAAAGCGTAACTTTTGATTCCTGGTTTATAATCTTATGTTGTGAGCATGTGATCACAGAAGCGCAGCATGTGGATTTGATTCCCATCCAGCCGTAATGTGTGAAATCCACCCACCAAAAACACCACCAGCCATTAAAAAATTAAATAAAATGTTGTTTGTCACATGCGCCGAATATAACTGTGTAGACTTGACCGTGAAAGGCTTGTTTTATGAGCCCTTCCTAACAATACAGTTTAAAAATACAAATAAAACACACAAGAATAGCCATATGCAGGGAGTACCAGTACCAGATCAATATGCAGAGGTACGAGGTATTTGAGGTAGATATGTACATGAAGGCAGGGTAAAGTGA
>NW_028166946.1:0-35331 GCF_964263955.1 Coregonus lavaretus
TATGACCTCCCTCCCTCCCTCTCCTCTCCTCCTCCCTCCCTCCCTCCCTCCTCTTCCATCCATCCCTCCCTCCTCTTCCATCCCTCCTCTCCCTCCTCTTCCATCCATCCCTCTCTCCCTCCCACTCCTCTTCCATCCATCCCTCCCTCCTCTTCATCCCTCCCTCCTCTTCCATCCATCCTCCCTGTCTCCCTCACCTCTCCCTCCCTCCTCCTCTTCCATCCATCCCTCCTGTCTCCCTCTCCTCCTCCCTCCCTCCCTCCCTCCCTTCCATCCCTCCTCCTTCCCTCCTCTTCCTCCCCTCCCTCCTCTTCCATACCTCCCTCCCTCTCCTCTCCTCTCCCTCCCTCCTCATCATCCTTCCATCCCTCCCCTCCTCTTCATCCATCCCTCCCTCCCTCTCTCTACCTCTCTCCCTCTCCATCCTCCCTCCCCTCCCTCCTCATCCATCCATCCCTCCCTCTCTCCCTCTCCTCCTCCCTCTCCCTCTCCTCTCCTCACTCCATCCAACACACAGTGTAATGTCTCTCTCCTCTAGTCTAGTGTCATCATGTAGTAACCAGTACTATAACTGGGTAATGTCTCTCTCCTAGTCTAGTGTCATCATGTAGTAACCAGTACTATAACTGGGTAATGTCTCTCTCCTCTAGTCTAGTGTCATCATGTAGTAACAGTACTATAACTGGGTAATGTCTCTCTCCTCTAGTCTAGTGTCATCATGTAGTAACCAGTACTATAACTGGAAGTAACTGTGTCTAGTGTCATCATGTAGTAACAGTACTATAATGGGTAGTCTCTCTGCTAGTCTAGTGTCATCATGTAGTAACCAGTAATAACTGGGTAATGTCTCTCTCCTCTAGTCTAGTGTCATCATGTAGAGTAACCGAATGGTAATGTAAGTAGGTCATGAGTAACAGAAGGGTAATGTCTCTCTCCTCTAGTTAGTGTCATCATGTAGAACAGTACTATAACTGGGTAATGTCTCTCTCCTCTAGTCTAGTGTCATCATGTAGTAACCAGTACTATAACTGGGTAATGTCTCTCTCTAGGTCTAGACAGTAACTGGTAATGTCTCTCTATGTCTAGTGTCATGTAGACCAGTACTATAACTGGGAATGTCTCCTCTCTAGTCTAGTGTCATCATGTAGTAACCAGTACTATAACTGGGTAATGTCTTCTCCTCTAGTCTAGTGTCAAGGGTCTATGTAGTAACCTGTACTATAACTGGGTAATGTCTCTCTCCTCTAGTCTAGTGTCATCATGTAGTAACCAGTACTATACTGGGTAATGTCTCCTCTAGTCTAGTCTAGTGTCATCATGTAGTAACCAGTACTTAACTGGGTAATGTCTCTCTCCTCTAGTCTAGTGTCATCATGTAGTAACCAGTACTATAACTGGGTATGTCTCTCTCTAGTCTAGTGTCATCATGTAGTAACCAGTACTATAACTGGGTAATGTCTCTCTCTCTAGTCTAGTGTCATCATGTAGTAACCGTACTATAACTGGGTAATGTCTCTCTCCTTAGTCTAGTGTCATCATGTAGTAACAGTACGTATAACTGGGTAATGTCTCTCCTCTAGTCTAGTGTCATCATGTAGTAACCAGTACTATAACTGGGTAATGTCTCTCTCCTCTAGTCTAGTGTCATCATGTAGTAACCAGTACTATAACTGGGTAATGTCTCTCTCCTCTAGTCTAGTGTCATCATGTAGTAACCAGTACTATAACTGGGTAATGTTCCTCTAGTTAGTTAGTGTAGTAACCAGTACTAAATGGGTAATGTCTCTCTCTCTATTCTAGTGTCATGTCTAGTAACAGTACTATAACTGGGTATGTCTCTCTCCTCTAGTCTAGTGTCATCATGTAGTAACCAGTACTATAACTGGGTAATGTCTCTTCTCTAGTCTAGTGTCATCATGTAGTAACCAGTACTATAACTGGGTAATGTCTCTCTCTCTAGTCTAGTGTCATCATGTAGTAACCAGTACTATAACTGGGTAATGTCTCTCTCCTCTAGTCTAGTGTCATCATGTAGTAACCAGTACTATAACTGGGTAATGTCTCTCTCCTCTAGTCTAGTGTCATCATGTAGTAACCAGTACTATAACTGGGTAATGTCTCTCTCCTCTAGTCTAGTGTCATCATGTAGTAACCAGTACTATAACTGGGTAATGTCTCTCTCCTCTAGTCTAGTGTCATCATGTAGTAACCAGTACTATAACTGGGTAATGTCTCTCTCCTCTAGTCTAGTGTCATCATGTAGTAACCAGTACTTATAACTGGTAATGTCTCTCTCCTCTAGTCTAGTGTCATCATGTAGTAACCAGTACTATAACTGGTAATGTCTCCTCTCCTCTAGTCTAGTGTCATCATGTAGTAACCAGTACTATAACTGGGTAATGTCTCTCTCCTCTAGTCTAGTGTCATCATGTAGTAACCAGTACTATAACTGGGTAATGTCTCTCTCCTCTAGTCTAGTGTCATCATGTAGTAACCAGTACTATAACTGGGTAATGTCTCTCTCCTCTAGTCTAGTGTCATCATGTAGTAACCAGTACTATAACTGGGTAATGTCTCTCTCCTCTAGTCTAGTGTCATCATGTAGTAACCAGTACTATAACTGGGTAATGTCTCTCTCCTCTAGTCTAGTGTCATCATGTAGTAACCAGTACTATAACTGGGTAATGTCTCTCTCCTCTAGTCTAGTGTCATCATGTAGTAACCAGTACTATAACTGGGTAATGTCTCTCTCCTCTAGTCTAGTGTCATCATGTAGTAACCAGTACTATAACTGGGTAATGTCTCTCTCCTCTAGTCTAGTGTCATCATGTAGTAACCAGTACTATAACTGGGTAATGTCTCTCTCCTCTAGTCTAGTGTCATCATGTAGTAACCAGTACTATAACTGGGTAATGTCTCTCTCTCTAGTCTAGTGTCATCATGTAGTAACCAGTACTATAACTGGGTAATGTCTCTCTCCTCTAGTCTAGTGTCATCATGTAGTAACCAGTACTATAACTGGGTAATGTCTCTCTCCTCTAGTCTAGTGTCATCATGTAGTAACCAGTACTATAACTGGGTAATGTCTCTCTCCTCTAGTCTAGTGTCATCATGTAGTAACCAGTACTATAACTGGGTAATGTCTCTCTCCTCTAGTCTAGTGTCATCATGTAGTAACCAGTACTATAACTGGGTAATGTCTCTCCTCTAGTCTAGTGTCATCATGTAGTAACCAGTACTATAAACTGGGTAATGTCTCTCTCCTCTAGTCTAGTGTCATCATGTAGTAACCAGTACTATAACTGGGTAATGTCTCTCTCCTCTAGTCTAGTGTCATCATGTAGTAACCAGTACTATAACTGGGTAATGTCTCTCTCCTCTAGTCTAGTGTCATCATGTAGTAACCAGTACTATAACTGGGTAATGTCTCTCTCCTCTAGTCTAGTGTCATCATGTAGTAACCAGTACTATAACTGGGTAATGTCTCTCTCCTCTAGTCTAGTGTCATCATGTAGTAACCAGTACTATAACTGGGTAATGTCTCTCTCCTCTAGTCTAGTGTCATCATGTAGTAACCAGTACTATAACTGGGTAATGTCTCTCTCCTCTAGTCTAGTGTCATCATGTAGTAACCAGTACTATAACTGGGTAATGTCTCTCTCCTCTAGTCTAGTGTCATCATGTAGTAACCAGTACTATAACTGGGTAATGTCTCTCTCCTCTAGTCTAGTGTCATCATGTAGTAACCAGTACTATAACTGGGTAATGTCTCTCTCCTCTAGTCTAGTGTCATCATGTAGTAACCAGTACTATAACTGGGTAATGTCTCTCTCCTCTAGTCTAGTGTCATCATGTAGTAACCAGTACTATAACTGGGTAATGTCTCTCTCCTCTAGTCTAGTGTCATCATGTAGTAACCAGTACTATAACTGGGTAATGTCTCTCTCCTCTAGTCTAGTGTCATCATGTAGTAACCAGTACTATAACTGGGTAATGTCTCTCTCCTCTAGTCTAGTGTCATCATGTAGTAACCAGTACTATAACTGGGTAATGTCTCTCTCCTCTAGTCTAGTGTCATCATGTAGTAACCAGTACTATAACTGGGTAATGTCTCTCTCCTCTAGTCTAGTGTCATCATGTAGTAACCAGTACTATAACTGGGTAATGTCTCTCTCCTCTAGTCTAGTGTCATCATGTAGTAACCAGTACTATAACTGGGTAATGTCTCTCTCCTCTAGTCTAGTGTCATCATGTAGTAACCAGTACTATAACTGGGTAATGTCTCCTCTCCTCTAGTCTAGTGTCATCATGTAGTAACCAGTACTATAACTGGGTAATGTCTCTCTCCTCTAGTCTAGTGTCATCATGTAGTAACCAGTACTATAACTGGGTAATGTCTCTCTCCCTCTCCTCTAGTCTAGTGTCATCATGTAGTAACCAGTACTATAACTGGGTAATGTCTCCTCTCCTCTAGTCTAGTGTCATCATGTAGTAACCAGTACTATAACTGGGTAATGTCTCTCTCCTCTAGTCTAGTGTCATCATGTAGTAACCAGTACTATAACTGGGTAATGTCTCTCTCCTCTAGTCTAGTGTCATCATGTAGTAACCAGTACTATAACTGGGTAATGTCTCCTCTCCTCTAGTCTAGTGTCATCATGTAGTAACCAGTACTATAACTGGGTAATGTCTCCTCTCCTCTAGTCTAGTGTCATCATGTAGTAACCAGTACTATAACTGGGTAATGTCTCCTCTCCTCTAGTCTAGTGTCATCATGTAGTAACCAGTACTATAACTGGGTAATGTCTCCTCTCCTCTCCTCTAGTCTAGTGTCATCATGTAGTAACCAGTACTATAACTGGGTAATGTCTCCTCTCCTCTAGTCTAGTGTCATCATGTAGTAACCAGTACTATAACTGGGTAATGTCTCTCTCCTCTAGTCTAGTGTCATCATGTAGTAACCAGTACTATAACTGGGTAATGTCTCTCTCCTCTAGTCTAGTGTCATCATGTAGTAACCAGTACTATAACTGGGTAATGTCTCTCTCCTCTAGTCTAGTGTCATCATGTAGTAACCAGTACTATAACTGGGTAATGTCTCTCTCCTCTAGTCTAGTGTCATCATGTAGTAACCAGTACTATAACTGGGTAATGTCTCTCTCCTCTAGTCTAGTGTCATCATGTAGTAACCAGTACTATAACTGGGTAATGTCTCCTCTCCTCTAGTCTAGTGTCATCATGTAGTAACCAGTACTATAACTGGGTAATGTCTCCTCTAGTCTAGTGTCATCATGTAGTAACCAGTACTATAACTGGGTAATGTCTCTCTCCTCTAGTCTAGTGTCATCATGTAGTAACCAGTACTATAACTGGGTAATGTCTCTCTCCTCTAGTCTAGTGTCATCATGTAGTAACCAGTACTATAACTGGGTAATGTCTCTCTCCTCTAGTCTAGTGTCATCATGTAGTAACCAGTACTATAACTGGGTAATGTCTCTCTCCTCTAGTCTAGTGTCATCATGTAGTAACCAGTACTATAACTGGGTAATGTCTCCTCTCCTCTAGTCTAGTGTCATCATGTAGTAACCAGTACTATAACTGGGTAATGTCTCTCTCCTCTAGTCTAGTGTCATCATGTAGTAACCAGTACTATAACTGGGTAATGTCTCTCTCCTCTAGTCTAGTGTCATCATGTAGTAACCAGTACTATAACTGGGTAATGTCTCTCTCCTCTAGTCTAGTGTCATCATGTAGTAACCAGTACTATAACTGGGTAATGTCTCTCTCCTCTAGTCTAGTGTCATCATGTAGTAACCAGTACTATAACTGGGTAATGTCTCTCTCCTCTAGTGTCATCATGTAGTAACCAGTACTATAACTGGGTAATGTCTCTCTCCTCTAGTCTAGTGTCATCATGTAGTAACCAGTACTATAACTGGGTAATGTCTCTCTCCTCTAGTCTAGTGTCATCATGTAGTAACCAGTACTATAACTGGGTAATGTCTCTCTCCCATTCCTCTAGTGTCATCATGTAGTGACCAGTACTATAACTGCGTCCTGGTGGTCCAGGCCCGGTTGTGTCTCTACACCTACTACAGAACTGCCTGCTGTTCATCCTGCTCCTGAAGATCCACCTCCACAGGCCACGGACACACCCACTCTCACTCCTCAAGAACCACCTCCGCAGGCCACGGACACACCCACTCTCACTCCTCAAGAACCACCTCCACAGGCCACGAACACACACCCACACACTCACTCCTCAAGCACCACCTCCGCAGGCCACGAACACACACACACTCACTCCTCAAGCACCACCTCCGCAGGCCACGAACACACACACACTCACTCCTCAAGCACCACCTCCGCAGGCCACGAACACACACCCACACACTCACTCCTCAAGAACCACCTCCGCAGGCCACGAACACACACCCACACACTCACTCCTCAAGAACCACCTCCGCAGGCCACGGACACACACCCACTCACTCACTCCTCAAGCACCACCTCCACAGGCCACGAACACCCACACACTCACTCCTCAAGCACCACCTCCACAGGCCACGAACACACACACACTCACACTCCTCAAGCACCACCTCCACAGGCCACGAACACACACCCACACACTCACTCCTCAAGAACACCTCCACAGGCCACGAACACCCACACACTCACTCCTCAAGCACCACCTCCGCAGGCCACGAACACACACACACTCACACTCCTCAAGCACCACCTCCGCAGGCCACGAACACACACCCACACACTCACTCCTCAAGAACCACCTCCGCAGGCCACGAACACACACCCACACACTCACTCCTCAAGAACCACCTCCACAGGCCACGAACACACACCCACACACTCACTCCTCAAGAACCACCTCCGCAGGCCACGAACACACACCCACACACTCACTCCTCAAGAACCACCTCCACAGGCCACGAACACACACACACTCACACTCCTCAAGCACCACCTCCGCAGGCCACGAACACACACACACTCACTCCTCAAGCACCACCTCCGCAGGCCACGAACACACACACACTCACTCCTCAAGCACCACCTCCACAGGCCACGAACACACACACACACACACTCACTCCTCAAGAACCACCTGGCCTCACCTCCACCTGAACACACCTGTATCAACACTCACCTGGCCTCACCTCCACCTGAACACACCTGTATCAACACTCACCTGGCCTCACCTCCACCTGAACACACCTGTATCAACACTCACCTGGCCTCACCTCCACCTGAACACACCTGTATCAACACTCACCTGGCCTCACCTCCACCTGAACACACCTGTATCAACACTCACCTGGCCTCACCTCCACCTGAACACACCTGTATCAACACTCACCTCCACCTGAACACACCTGTATCAACACTCACCTCCACCTGAACACACCTGTATCAACACCAACACTCACCTGGCCTCACCTCCACCTGAACACACCTGTATCAACACTCACCTGGCCTCACCTCCACCTGAATACACCTGTATCAACACTCACCTGGACTCACCTCCACCTGAACACACCTGTATCAACACCAACACTCACCTGGCCTCACCTCCACCTGAACACACCTGTATCAACACCAACACTCACCTGGCCTCACCTCCACCTGAACACACCTGTATCAACACTCACCTTGCCTCACCTCCACCTGAACACACCTGTATCAACACCAACCTGGCCTCACCTCCACCTGAACACACCTGTATCAACACTCACCTGGTCTCACCTCCACCTGAACACACCTGTATCAACACTCACCTGGCCTCACCTCCACCTGAATACACCTGTATCAACACTCACCTGGTCTCACCTCCACCTGAACACACCTGTATCAACACTCACCTGGTCTCACCTCCACCTGAACACACCTGTATCAACACTCACCTGGCCTCACCTCCACCTGAACACACCTGTATCAACACTCACCTGGCCTCACCTCCACCTGAACACACCTGTATCAACACCAACACTCACCTGGCCTCACCTCCACCTGAACACACCTGTATCAACACTCACCTGGCCTCACCTCCACCTGTATCAACACCTACCTGGCCTCACCTCCACCTGAACACACCTGTATCAACACCAACACTCACCTGGCCTCACCTCCACCTGAACACACCTGTATCAACACCAACACTCACCTGGCCTCACCTCCACCTGAACACACCTGTATCAACACTCACCTGGCCTCACCTCCACCTGTATCAACACCTACCTGGTCTCACCTCCACCTGAATACACCTGTATCAACACTCACCTGGTCTCACCTCCACCTGAACACACCTGTATCAACACTCACCTGGCCTCACATCCACCTGAACACACCTGCATCAACACCCACCTCCACACTGGACTCCATTATCAATAACACTCCAGTGACCAAGCCCTTGATTTTCTACAAACTTTTTTTTTTTTTTCTTGGTCATTTAGCAGACGCTCTTATCCAGAGCGACTTACAGGAGCAATTAGGGTTAAGTGCCTTGCTCAAGGGCACATCGACAGATTTTTCACCTAGTCGGCTCGGGGATTAGAACCAGCAACCTTTCGATTACTGGCACAACGCTCTTAACCACTAAGCTACCTTGTTCACACACATCCATATGCTCATTATTGCTATTGATCATGTTTAAACTTCCAGCTTGACTTTCTCATGTGTTGCTGTTCATGTCTTGTGATGCACTACCTTTATATGAAACAACCCAACCACAATATTTATTCTAAAATAAAGACATTCAACAATTTGGGACTTTTGATTATTTAGAAGGAGAACAGCAGAGAGCTCTGTTTCCATGCCGACGGAGGAACGTAAAACATGTCCACAGGGGGTTGGCCAGGGGACGAACGTCAGAAGTCAGAACAACGTTGGAAGATTAACTTCAAGACCACGTCAGACCTCCTGAGAGAAGAATCTGCTATCAATTGAGAAAGCCAAATAAAAAGCTGAGATGAAACATCAATAAGAGAGTATAACTGGAGGCAGAACTTCAAGAGGATGGTGTTATATGAGAAGAATCCTAGGGTGACCATCATTAAGGGAGGATAACTGTAGGCAGAACATTAAGAGGATGGTATTATATGAGAAGAATCCTAGGGTGACCATCATTAAGGGAGGATAACTGGAGGCAGAACTTCAAGAGGATGGTATTATATGAGAAGAATCCTAGGGTGACCATCATTAAGGGAGGATAACTGGAGGCAGAACATTAAGAGGATGGTATTATATGAGAAGAATCCTAGGGATAACTGGAGGCAGAACATTAAGAGGATGGTGTTATATGAGAAGAATCCTAGGGATAACTGGAGGCAGAACATTAAGAGGATGGTATTATATGAGAAGAATCCTAGGGATAACTGGAGGCAGAACATTAAGAGGATGGTATTATATGAGAAGAATCCTAGGGTGACCATCATTAAGGGAGGATAACTGGAGGCAGAACATTAAGAGGATGGTGTTATATGAGAAGAATCCTAGGGATAACTGGAGGCAGAACATTAAGAGGATGGTGTTATATGAGAAGAATCCTAGGGTGACCATCAATAAGGGAGGATAACTGGAGGCAGAACATTAAGAGGATGGTATTATATGAGAAGAATCCTAGGGTGACCATCAATAAGGGAGGATAACTGGAGGCAGAACATTAAGAGGATGGTGTTATATGAGAAGAATCCTAGGGATAACTGGAGGCAGAACATTAAGAGGATGGTGTTATATGAGAAGAATCCTAGGGTGACCATCAATAAGGGAGGATAACTGGAGGCAGAACATTAAGAGGATGGTGTTATATGAGAAGAATCCTAGGGATAACTGGAGGCAGAACATTAAGAGGATGGTGTTATATGAGAAGAATCCTAGGGTGACCATCAATAAGGGAGGATAACTGGAGGCAGAACATTAAGAGGATGGTGTTATATGAGAAGAATCCTAGGGATAACTGGAGGCAGAACATTAAGAGGATGGTGTTATATGAGAAGAATCCTAGGGTGACCATCAATAAGGGAGGATAACTGGAGGCAGAACATTAAGAGGATGGTATTATATGAGAAGAATCCTAGGGTGACCATCAATAAGGGAGGATAACTGGAGGCAGAACATTAAGAGGATGGTGTTATATGAGAAGAATCCTAGGGATAACTGGAGGCAGAACATTAAGAGGATGGTGTTATATGAGAAGAATCCTAGGGTGACCATCAATAAGGGAGGATAACTGGAGGCAGAACATTAAGAGGATGGTATTATATGAGAAGAATCCTAGGGTGACCATCAATAAGGGAGGATAACTGTAGGCAGAACATTAAGAGGATGGTGTTATATGAGAAGAATCCTAGGGTGACCATCAATAAGGGAGGATAACTGGAGGCAGAACATTAAGAGGATGGTGTTATATGAGAAGAATCCTAGGGTGACCATCAATAAGGGAGGATAACTGGAGGCAGAACATTAAGAGGATGGTATTATATGAGAAGAATCCTAGGGTGACCATCAATAAGGGAGGATAACTGGAGGCAGAACATTAAGAGGATGGTATTATATGAGAAGAATCCTAGGGTGACCATCAATAAGGGAGTATAACTGGAGGCAGAACATTAAGAGGATGGTGTTATATGAGAAGAATCCTAGGGTGACCATCAATAAGGGAGGATAACTGGAGGCAGAACATTAAGAGGATGGTGTTATATGAGAAGAATCCTAGGGATAACTGGAGGCAGAACATTAAGAGGATGGTGTTATATGAGAAGAATCCTAGGGTGACCATCAATAAGGGAGGATAACTGGAGGCAGAACATTAAGAGGATGGTGTTATATGAGAAGAATCCTAGGGTGACCATCAATAAGGGAGGATAACTGGAGGCAGAACATTAAGAGGATGGTATTATATGAGAAGAATCCTAGGGTGACCATCATTAAGGGAGGATAACTGGAGGCAGAACATTAAGAGGATGGTATTATATGAGAAGAATCCTAGGGTGACCATCATTAAGGGAGGATAACTGGAGGCAGAACATTAAGAGGATGGTATTATATGAGAAGAATCCTAGGGTGACCATCATTAAGGGAGGATAACTGGAGGCAGAACTTCAAGAGGATGGTATTATATGAGAAGAATCCTGGGTGATATGTGGTGAGCTAGATGGTAAATCCCTGACCTGGACCATAATAACTACTGAATGAATCCATCTGTCAGTCAACCAGTCAGTCAGTCAGTCAAACATTCGGTCACCCAGTCAGTCAACCAAATCCCTGACCTGGACAATATTAACTTCTGAATGAATACATCCATCCATCAGTCAGTCAGCTAGTCAACCAGTCAGTAAGTCAAACAGTCGATCAGTCAGTCAACCAGTTGGTCAGCCATTCATTCAATCAGTCAAACATTTGGTAAACCAGTCAGTCAGTCAGTGTGTAGGATAGTAATAAACCAGTCAGTCAGTGTGTAGGATAGTAATAAACCAGTCAGTCAGTGTGTAGGATAGTAATAAACCAGTCAGTCAGTGTGTAGGATAGTAATAAACCAGTCAGTCAGTGTGTAGGATAGTAATAAACCAGTCAGTCAGTGTGTAGGATAGTAATAAACCAGTCAGTCAGTCAGTGTGTAGGATAGTAATAAACCAGTCAGTCAGTGTGTAGGATAGTAATAAACCAGTCAGTCAGTGTGTAGGATAGTAATAAACCAGCCAGTCAGTGTGTAGGATAGTAATAAACCAGTCAGTCAGTGTGTAGGATAGTAATAAACCAGTCAGTCAGTGTGTAGGATAGTAATAAACCAGTCAGTCAGTGTGTAGGATAGTAATAAACCAGTCAGTCAGTGTGTAGGATAGTAATAAACCAGTCAGTCAGTGTGTAGGATAGTAATAAACCAGCCAGTCAGTGTGTAGGATAGTAATAAACCAGTCAGTCAGTGTGTAGGATAGTAATAAACCAGCCAGTCAGTGTGTAGGATAGTAATAAACCAGTCAGTCAGTGTGTAGGATAGTAATAAACCAGTCAGTCAGTGTGTAGGATAGTAATAAACCAGTCAGTCAGTGTGTAGGATAGTAATAAACCAGCCAGTCAGTCAGTGTGTAGGATAGTAATAAACCAGTCAGTCAGTCAGTGTGTAGGATAGTAATAAACCAGTCAGTCAGTCAGTGTGTAGGATAGTAATAAACCAGTCAGTCAGTCAGTGTGTAGGATAGTAATAAACCAGTCAGTCAGTGTGTAGGATAGTAATAAACCAGTCAGTCAGTCAGTGTGTAGGATAGTAATAAACCAGTCAGTCAGTGTGTAGGATAGTAATAAACCAGTCAGTCAGTGTGTAGGATAGTAATAAACCAGTCAGTCAGTGTGTAGGATAGTAATAAACCAGTCAGTCAGTGTGTAGGATAGTAATAAACCAGTCAGTCAGTGTGTAGGATAGTAATAAACCAGTCAGTCAGTCAGTGTGTAGGATAGTAATAAACCAGTCAGTCAGTGTGTAGGATAGTAATAAACCAGCCAGTCAGTGTGTAGGATAGTAATAAACCAGTCAGTCAGTCAGTGTGTAGGATAGTAATAAACCAGTCAGTCAGTGTGTAGGATAGTAATAAACCAGTCAGTCAGTGTGTAGGATAGTAATAAACCAGTCAGTCAGTGTGTAGGATAGTAATAAACCAGTCAGTCAGTGTGTAGGATAGTAATAAACCAGTCAGTCAGTCAGTGTGTAGGATAGTAATAAACCAGTCAGTCAGTCAGTGTGTAGGATAGTAATAAACCAGTCAGTCAGTGTGTAGGATAGTAATAAACCAGTCAGTCAGTGTGTAGGATAGTAATAAACCAGTCAGTCAGTGTGTAGGATAGTAATAAACCAGTCAGTCAGTCAGTGTGTAGGATAGTAATAAACCAGTCAGTCAGTGTGTAGGATAGTAATAAACCAGTCAGTCAGTCAGTGTGTAGGATAGTAATAAACCAGTCAGTCAGTCAGTGTGTAGGATAGTAATAAACCAGTCAGTCAGTGTGTAGGATAGTAATAAACCAGTCAGTCAGTCAGTGTGTAGGATAGTAATAAACCAGTCAGTCAGTGTGTAGGATAGTAATAAACCAGTCAGTCAGTCAGTGTGTAGGATAGTAATAAACCAGTCAGTCAGTCAGTGTGTAGGATAGTAATAAACCAGTCAGTCAGTGTGTAGGATAGTAATAAACCAGTCAGTCAGTGTGTAGGATAGTAATAAACCAGTCAGTCAGTGTGTAGGATAGTAATAAACCAGTCAGTCAGTGTGTAGGATAGTAATAAACCAGTCAGTCAGTGTGTAGGATAGTAATAAACCAGTCAGTCAGTGTGTAGGATAGTAATAAACCAGTCAGTCAGTCAGTGTGTAGGATAGTAATAAACCAGTCAGTCAGTGTGTAGGATAGTAATAAACCAGTCAGTCAGTCAGTGTGTAGGATAGTAATAAACCAGTCAGTCAGTGTGTAGGATAGTAATAAACCAGCCAGTCAGTGTGTAGGATAGTAATAAACCAGTCAGTCAGTCAGTGTGTAGGATAGTAATAAACCAGTCAGTCAGTGTGTAGGATAGTAATAAACCAGTCAGTCAGTCAGTGTGTAGGATAGTAATAAACCAGTCAGTCAGTGTGTAGGATAGTAATAAACCAGTCAGTCAGTGTGTAGGATAGTAATAAACCAGTCAGTCAGTGTGTAGGATAGTAATAAACCAGTCAGTCAGTGTGTAGGATAGTAATAAACCAGTCAGTCAGTCAGTGTGTAGGATAGTAATAAACCAGTCAGTCAGTGTGTAGGATAGTAATAAACCAGTCAGTCAGTCAGTGTGTAGGATAGTAATAAACCAGTCAGTCAGTGTGTAGGATAGTAATAAACCAGTCAGCCAGTCAGTGTGTAGGATAGTAATAAACCAGTCAGTCAGTGTGTAGGATAGTAATAAACCAGTCAGTCAGTCAGTGTGTAGGATAGTAATAAACCAGTCAGTCAGTCAGTGTGTAGGATAGTAATAAACCAGCCAGTCAGTGTGTAGGATAGTAATAAACCAGTCAGTCAGTGTGTAGGATAGTAATAAACCAGTCAGTCAGTGTGTAGGATAGTAATAAACCAGTCAGTCAGTCAGTGTGTAGGATAGTAATAAACCAGTCAGTCAGTGTGTAGGATAGTAATAAACCAGTCAGTCAGTCAGTGTGTAGGATAGTAATAAACCAGTCAGTCAGTGTGTAGGATAGTAATAAACCAGTCAGTCAGTCAGTGTGTAGGATAGTAATAAACCAGTCAGCCAGTCAGTGTGTAGGATAGTAATAAACCAGTCAGTCAGTGTGTAGGATAGTAATAAACCAGTCAGTCAGTGTGTAGAATAGTAATAAACCAGTCAGTCAGTGTGTAGGATAGTAATAAACCAGTCAGTCAGTGTGTAGGATAGTAATAAACCAGTCAGTCAGTGTGTAGGATAGTAATAAACCAGTCAGTCAGTCAGTGTGTAGGATAGTAATAAACCAGTCAGTCAGTGTGTAGGATAGTAATAAACCAGTCAGTCAGTGTGTAGGATAGTAATAAACCAGTCAGTCAGTGTGTAGGATAGTAATAAACCAGTCAGTCAGTCAGTGTGTAGGATAGTAATAAACCAGTCAGTCAGTCAGTGTGTAGGATAGTAATAAACCAGCCAGTCAGTGTGTAGGATAGTAATAAACCAGTCAGTCAGTCAGTGTGTAGGATAGTAATAAACCAGTCAGTCAGTGTGTAGGATAGTAATAAACCAGTCAGTCAGTGTGTAGGATAGTAATAAACCAGTCAGTCAGTGTGTAGGATAGTAATAAACCAGTCAGTCAGTCAGTGTGTAGGATAGTAATAAACCAGTCAGTCAGTCAGTGTGTAGGATAGTAATAAACCAGTCAGTCAGTGTGTAGGATAGTAATAAACCAGTCAGTCAGTCAGTGTGTAGGATAGTAATAAACCAGTCAGTCAGTGTGTAGGATAGTAATAAACCAGTCAGTCAGTCAGTGGGTAGGATAGTAATAAACCAGTCAGTCAGTGTGTAGGATAGTAATAAACCAGTCAGTCAGTCAGTGGGTAGGATAGTAATAAACCAGTCAGTCAGTGTGTAGGATAGTAATAAACCAGTCAGTCAGTGTGTAGGATAGTAATAAACCAGTCAGTCAGTGTGTAGGATAGTAATAAACCAGTCAGTCAGTGTGTAGGATAGTAATAAACCAGTCAGTCAGTGTGTAGGATAGTAATAAACCAGTCAGTCAGTGTGTAGGATAGTAATAAACCAGTCAGTCAGTGTGTAGGATAGTAATAAACCAGTCAGTCAGTCAGTGTGTAGGATAGTAATAAACCAGTCAGTCAGTGGGTAGGATAGTAATAAACCAGTCAGCCAGTCAGTGTGTAGGATAGTAATAAACCAGTCAGTCAGTGTGTAGGATAGTAATAAACCAGTCAGTCAGTGTGTAGGATAGTAATAAACCAGTCAGTCAGTGTGTAGGATAGTAATAAACCAGTCAGTCAGTGTGTAGGATAGTAATAAACCAGTCAGTCAGTGTGTAGGATAGTAATAAACCAGTCAGTCAGTCAGTGTGTAGGATAGTAATAAACCAGTCAGTCAGTGTGTAGGATAGTAATAAACCAGTCAGTCAGTGTGTAGGATAGTAATAAACCAGTCAGTCAGTGTGTAGGATAGTAATAAACCAGTCAGTCAGTGTGTAGGATAGTAATAAACCAGTCAGTCAGTGTGTAGGATAGTAATAAACCAGTCAGTCAGTGTGTAGGATAGTAATAAACCAGCCAGTCAGTGTGTAGGATAGTAATAAACCAGTCAGTCAGTCAGTGTGTAGGATAGTAATAAACCAGTCAGTCAGTGTGTAGGATAGTAATAAACCAGTCAGTCAGTCAGTGTGTAGGATAGTAATAAACCAGTCAGTCAGTGTGTAGGATAGTAATAAACCAGTCAGTCAGTGTGTAGGATAGTAATAAACCAGCCAGTCAGTGTGTAGGATAGTAATAAACCAGTCAGTCAGTGTGTAGGATAGTAATAAACCAGTCAGTCAGTGTGTAGGATAGTAATAAACCAGCCAGTCAGTCAGTGTGTAGGATAGTAATAAACCAGCCAGTCAGTCAGTGTGTAGGATAGTAATAAACCAGTCAGTCAGTGTGTAGGATAGTAATAAACCAGTCAGTCAGTGTGTAGGATAGTAATAAACCAGTCAGTCAGTGTGTAGGATAGTAATAAACCAGTCAGTCAGTGTGTAGGATAGTAATAAACCAGTCAGTCAGTGTGTAGGATAGTAATAAACCAGTCAGTCAGTGTGTAGGATAGTAATAAACCAGTCAGTCAGTGTGTAGGATAGTAATAAACCAGCCAGTCAGTGTGTAGGATAGTAATAAACCAGTCAGTCAGTGTGTAGGATAGTAATAAACCAGCCAGTCAGTCAGTGTGTAGGATAGTAATAAACCAGTCAGTCAGTGTGTAGGATAGTAATAAACCAGTCAGTCAGTGTGTAGGATAGTAATAAACCAGTCAGTCAGTGTGTAGGATAGTAATAAACCAGTCAGTCAGTCAGTGGGTAGGATAGTAATAAACCAGTCAGTCAGTGTGTAGGATAGTAATAAACCAGTCAGCCAGTCAGTGTGTAGGATAGTAATAAACCAGTCAGTCAGTGTGTAGGATAGTAATAAACCAGTCAGTCAGTGTGTAGGATAGTAATAAACCAGTCAGTCAGTGTGTAGGATAGTAATAAACCAGTCAGTCAGTGTGTAGGATAGTAATAAACCAGTCAGTCAGTCAGTGTGTAGGATAGTAATAAACCAGCCAGTCAGTGTGTAGGATAGTAATAAACCAGTCAGTCAGTGTGTAGGATAGTAATAAACCAGTCAGTCAGTGTGTAGGATAGTAATAAACCAGTCAGTCAGTCAGTGTGTAGGATAGTAATAAACCAGTCAGTCAGTCAGTGTGTAGGATAGTAATAAACCAGTCAGTCAGTGTGTAGGATAGTAATAAACCAGTCAGTCAGTGTGTAGGATAGTAATAAACCAGTCAGTCAGTCAGTGTGTAGGATAGTAATAAACCAGTCAGTCAGTCAGTGTGTAGGATAGTAATAAACCAGTCAGTCAGTGTGTAGGATAGTAATAAACCAGTCAGTCAGTGTGTAGGATAGTAATAAACCAGCCAGTCAGTGTGTAGGATAGTAATAAACCAGTCAGTCAGTGTGTAGGATAGTAATAAACCTGCCAGTCAGTCAGTGTGTAGGATAGTAATAAACCAGTCAGTCAGTGTGTAGGATAGTAATAAACCAGTCAGTCAGTGTGTAGGATAGTAATAAACCAGTCAGTCAGTGTGTAGGATAGTAATAAACCAGTCAGTCAGTGTGTAGGATAGTAATAAACCAGCCAGTCAGTGTGTAGGATAGTAATAAACCAGTCAGTCAGTGTGTAGGATAGTAATAAACCAGTCAGTCAGTGTGTAGGATAGTAATAAACCAGCCAGTCAGTCAGTGTGTAGGATAGTAATAAACCAGTCAGTCAGTGTGTAGGATAGTAATAAACCAGTCAGTCAGTGTGTAGGATAGTAATAAACCAGTCAGTCAGTCAGTGTGTAGGATAGTAATAAACCAGTCAGTCAGTGTGTAGGATAGTAATAAACCAGTCAGTCAGTCAGTGTGTAGGATAGTAATAAACCAGTCAGTCAGTCAGTGTGTAGGATAGTAATAAACCAGTCAGTCAGTGTGTAGGATAGTAATAAACCAGCCAGTCAGTGTGTAGGATAGTAATAAACCAGTCAGTCAGTCAGTGTGTAGGATAGTAATAAACCAGTCAGTCAGTGTGTAGGATAGTAATAAACCAGTCAGTCAGTCAGTGTGTAGGATAGTAATAAACCAGTCAGTCAGTGTGTAGGATAGTAATAAACCAGTCAGTCAGTGTGTAGGATAGTAATAAACCAGTCAGTCAGTCAGTGTGTAGGATAGTAATAAACCAGTCAGTCAGTGTGTAGGATAGTAATAAACCAGTCAGTCAGTGTGTAGGATAGTAATAAACCAGTCAGTCAGTGTGTAGGATAGTAATAAACCAGTCAGTCAGTGTGTAGGATAGTAATAAACCAGTCAGTCAGTGTGTAGGATAGTAATAAACCAGTCAGTCAGTGTGTAGGATAGTAATAAACCAGTCAGTCAGTGTGTAGGATAGTAATAAACCAGTCAGTCAGTGTGTAGGATAGTAATAAACCAGTCAGTCAGTCAGTGTGTAGGATAGTAATAAACCAGTCAGTCAGTGTGTAGGATAGTAATAAACCAGCCAGTCAGTGTGTAGGATAGTAATAAACCAGCCAGTCAGTGTGTAGGATAGTAATAAACCAGTCAGTCAGTGTGTAGGATAGTAATAAACCAGTCAGTCAGTGTGTAGGATAGTAATAAACCAGCCAGTCAGTGTGTAGGATAGTAATAAACCAGTCAGTCAGTGTGTAGGATAGTAATAAACCAGTCAGTCAGTCAGTGTGTAGGATAGTAATAAACCAGTCAGTCAGTCAGTGTGTAGGATAGTAATAAACCAGTCAGTCAGTCAGTGTGTAGGATAGTAATAAACCAGTCAGTCAGTGTGTAGGATAGTAATAAACCAGTCAGTCAGTGTGTAGGATAGTAATAAACCAGTCAGTCAGTCAGTGTGTAGGATAGTAATAAACCAGTCAGTCAGTCAGTGTGTAGGATAGTAATAAACCAGTCAGTCAGTCAGTGTGTAGGATAGTAATAAACCAGCCAGTCAGTCAGTGTGTAGGATAGTAATAAACCAGTCAGTCAGTCAGTGTGTAGGATAGTAATAAACCAGCCAGTCAGTCAGTGTGTAGGATAGTAATAAACCAGCCAGTCAGTCAGTGTGTAGGATAGTAATAAACCAGTCAGTCAGTGTGTAGGATAGTAATAAACCAGCCAGTCAGTGTGTAGGATAGTAATAAACCAGTCAGTCAGTGTGTAGGATAGTAATAAACCAGTCAGTCAGTGTGTAGGATAGTAATAAACCAGTCAGTCAGTGTGTAGGATAGTAATAAACCAGTCAGTCAGTCAGTGTGTAGGATAGTAATAAACCAGTCAGTCAGTCAGTGTGTAGGATAGTAATAAACCAGTCAGTCAGTGTGTAGGATAGTAATAAACCAGTCAGTCAGTGTGTAGGATAGTAATAAACCAGTCAGTCAGTGTGTAGGATAGTAATAAACCAGTCAGTCAGTCAGTGTGTAGGATAGTAATAAACCAGTCAGTCAGTGTGTAGGATAGTAATAAACCAGTCAGTCAGTGTGTAGGATAGTAATAAACCAGCCAGTCAGTCAGTGTGTAGGATAGTAATAAACCAGTCAGTCAGTCAGTGTGTAGGATAGTAATAAACCAGTCAGTCAGTGTGTAGGATAGTACAGCAGTTTGTTTTAATGGTGCAGCCAGGCTGAAGGCAGGTCAACAGCCCATTAATCAACAGAACAACGTAAAGCCCCTAAAGAAAAGAAAAAAACCCAGCCTGACAGAGCCTTCCCCACTGAACTGATAGAGGAGCACTGGAGGGGCCAAGAGCATTCCCCACTGAACTGGTAGAGGAGCACTGGAGGGGCCAAGAGCATTCCCCACTGAACTGATAGAGGAGCACTGGAGGGGCCAAGAGCCTTCCCCACTGAACTGGTAGAGGAGCACTGGAGGGGCCAAGAGCCTTCCACAAAAAGAACTGGTAGAGGAGCACTGGAGGGGCCAAGAGCCTTCCACATAAAGAACTGATAGAGGAGCACTGGAGGGGCCAAGAGCCTTCCACATAAAGAACTGGTAGAGGAGCACTGGAGGGGCCAAGAGCCTTCCACATAAAGAACTGATAGAGGAGCACTGGAGGGGCCAAGAGCCTTCCACATAAAGAACTGGTAGAGGAGCACTGGAGGGGCCAAGAGCCTTCCACATAAAGAACTGGTAGAGGAGCACTGGAGGGGCCAAGAGCCTTCCACATAAAGAACTGGTAGAGGAGCACTGGAGGGGCCAAGAGCCTTCCACATAAAGAACTGATAGAGGAGCACTGGAGGGGCCAAGAGCCTTCCACATAAAGAACTGATAGAGGAGCACTGGAGGGGCCAAGAGCCTTCCACATAAAGAACTGATAGAGGAGCACTGGAGGGGCCAAGAGCCTTCCACATAAAGAACTGGTAGAGGAGCACTGGAGGGGCCAAGAGCCTTCCACATAAAGAACTGGTAGAGGAGCACTGGAGGGGCCAAGAGCCTTCCACATAAAGAACTGGTAGAGGAGCACTGGAGGGGCCAAGAGCCTTCCACATAAAGAACTGGTAGAGGAGCACTGGAGGGGCCAAGAGCCTTCCACATAAAGAACTGGTAGAGGAGCACTGGAGGGGCCAAGAGCATTCCACATAAAGAACTGGTAGAGGAGCACTGGAGGGGCCAAGAGCCTTCCACATAAAGAACTGGTAGAGGAGCACTGGAGGGGCCAAGAGCCTTCCACATAAAGAACTGGTAGAGGAGCACTGGAGGGGCCAAGAGCCTTCCACATAAAGAACTGGTAGAGGAGCACTGGAGGGGTCAAGAGCCTTCCACATAAAGAACTGGTAGAGGAGCACTGGAGGGGCCAAGAGCCTTCCACATAAAGAACTGGTAGAGGAGCACTGGAGGGGCCAAGAGCCTTCCACATAAAGAACTGGTAGAGGAGCACTGGAGGGGCCAAGAGCATTCCACATAAAGAACTGGTAGAGGAGCACTGGAGGGGCCAAGAGCCTTCCACATAAAGAACTGATAGAGGAGCACTGGAGGGGCCAAGAGCCTTCCACATAAAGAACTGGTAGAGGAGCACTGGAGGGGCCAAGAGCCTTCCACATAAAGAACGGATAGAGGAGCACTGGAGGGGCCAAGAGCCTTCCACATAAAGAACTGGTAGAGGAGCACTGGAGGGGCCAAGAGCCTTCCACATAAAGAACTGATAGAGGAGCACTGGAGGGGCCAAGAGCCTTCCACATAAAGAACTGGTAGAGGAGCACTGGAGGGGCCAAGAGCCTTCCACATAAAGAACTGATAGAGGAGCACTGGAGGGGCCAAGAGCCTTCCACATAAAGAACTGATAGAGGAGCACTGGAGGGGCCAAGAGCCTTCCACATAAAGAACTGATAGAGGAGCACTGGAGGGGCCAAGAGCCTTCCACATAAAGAACTGGTAGAGGAGCACTGGAGGGGCCAAGAGCCTTCCACATAAAGAACTGGTAGAGGCGCACTGGAGGGGCCAAGAGCCTTCCATATAAAGAACTGATAGAGGAGCACTGGAGGGGCCAAGAGCCTTCCACATAAAGAACTGATAGAGGAGCACTGGAGGGGCCAAGAGCATTCCACATAAAGAACTGGTAGAGGAGCACTGGAGGGGCCAAGAGCCTTCCACATAAAGAACTAATAGAGGAGCACTGGAGGGGCCAAGAGCCTTCCACATAAAGAACTGGTAGAGGAGCACTGGAGGGGCCAAGAGCCTTCCACACAAAGAACTGGTAGAGGAGCACTGGAGGGGCCAAGAGCCTTCCCCACTGAACTGGTAGAGGAGCACTGGAGGGGCCAAGAGCCTTCCACACAAAGAACTGGTAGAGGAGCACTGGAGGGGCCAAGAGCCTTCCACATAAAGAACTGGTAGAGGAGCACTGGAGGGGCCAAGAGCCTTCCACATAAAGAACTGATAGAGGAGCACTGGAGGGGCCAAGAGCCTTCCACATAAAGAACTGGTAGAGGAGCACTGGAGGGGCCAAGAGCCTTCCACATAAAGAACTGATAGAGGAGCACTGGAGGGGCCAAGAGCCTTCCACATAAAGAACTGATAGAGGAGCACTGGAGGGGCCAAGAGCCTTCCACATAAAGAACTGATAGAGGGGCACTGGAGGGGCCAAGAGCCTTCCCCACTGAACTGGTAGAGGAGCACTGGAGGGGCCAATAGCCTTCCACATAAAGAACTGATAGAGGAGCACTGGAGGGGCCAAGAGCCTTCCACATAAAGAACTGGTAGAGGAGCACTGGAGGGCCCAAGAGCCTTCCACATAAAGAACTGGTAGAGGAGCACTGGAGGGGCCAAGAGCCTTCCACATAAATAACTGGTAGAGGAGCACTGGAGGGGCCAAGAGCCTTCCACACACACTCTCCATAGTCCAAAATGGGCGGGAATGGCCGGCAGGGATGTTGCTCAGTTGGTAGAGCATGGTGTTTGCAACGCCAGGGTTGTGGGTTCGATTCCCACTGTAAGTCGCTCTGGATAAGAGCGTCTGCTAAATGACTAAAATGTAAATGTATGTAAGGATAGCAGGAGGGAGGTGACCAACTGAACAGAACAGCCCTATGTAGGGAAGGCAGGAGGGGTCAAACTGAACAGCCCTATTTAAGGATGGCCGGAGGGGACAAACTGAACAGAACAGCCCTATTTAAGGATCGCAAATATATATATACACATATAAATACATACACATCCTTTAAAAATATATATATTTCCCTTTATTACTTTCCAACCCCACCACCCCTTCCCTAATTGGAGTAAACTTGTGAACAACAATGCTTAGGCCTCTACTTCCAGCTTATACATACTATATACATTTTATGGACACAGTCAATTTTACAATAATTCAATTTTGTTTGTTTTTACTCCTGAACTTCCTCTACCCTCAACCTCTCCGATCATTTTCATGATGTCCATCCGGTTTGCTTCTATATGCCATATCTTTCTAACTGTGCTCTTTCACAAAAGCTCTCAACCTATAACCTATATACTTATTATGGACACAGAATGCTTTACATGAGTTATCTTGTTGTTATTAGTTGTTGTTAGTTGTTATTAGTCCCATCCTTCAGCACCACCCATCTATCTCTTAACACCAGCCATCTCTTAACACCAGCCATCTCTTAACACCAGCCATCTCTTAACACCAGCCAACATCAGTCTTGATATTAATATGATTCCTTCGCCATTGTTGCCTCACAAAGACATTCAAGGATCTCGGACTCCCTCGCTCTCTCTCTCCATTCTCCTCATCTCTCTCCATTCTCCTCTATTCCTCATCTCTCTCCATTCTCCTCTATTCCACATCTCATCTCTCTCCATTCTCCTCTATTCCTCATCTCTCTCCATTCTCCTCTATTCCTCATCTCTCTCCATTCTCCTCTATTCCTCATCTCTCTCCATTCTCCTCTATTCCTCATCTCTCTCCATTCTCCTCTATTCCTCATCTCTCTCCATTCTCCTCTATTCCTCATCTCATCTCTCTCCATTCTCCTCTATTCCTCATCTCTCTCCATTCTCTATTCCTCATCTCTCTCCATTCTCCTCTATTCCTCATCTCTCTCCATTCTCCTCTATTCCTCATCTCTCTCCATTCTCCTCTATTCCTCATCTCATCTCTCTCCATTCTCCTCTATTCCTCATCTCTCTCCATTCTCCTCTATTCCTCATCTCATCTCTCTCCATTCTCCTCTATTCCTCATCTCTCTCCATTCTCCTCTATTCCTCATCTCATCTCTCTCCATTCTCCTCTATTCCTCATCTCTCTCCATTCTCCTCTATTCCTCATCTCTCTCTCCATTCTCCTCTATTCCTTATCTCATCTCTCTCCATTCTCCTCTATTCCACATCTCTCGATTCCTCATCTCTCTCCATTCTCCTCTATTCCTCATCTCATCTCTCTCCATTCTCCTCTATTCCTCATCTCATCTCTCGCCATTCTCCTCATCTCTCTCCATTCTCATCTCTCTCTACTTCAAGACAGCAAGTTTTGAAATGAGTAAACAGAAATGGCAGTCAGTCACTTGATGTCCCACCCCCGCTCTTCTTCTTGCAGTTAGTCTTCTCTTCCTCCTGGGTGTAGAGAGAGCAGAGAGAGACAGTCTTCCTCCTGGGTGTAGAGAGAGCAGAGAGAGACAGTCTTCCTCCTGGGTGTAGAGAGAGCAGAGAGACAGTCTTCCTCCTGGGTGTAGAGAGAGCAGAGCGAGACAGTCTTCCTCCTGGGTGTAGAGAGAGCAGAGAGAGACAGTCTTCCTCCTGGGTGTAGAAAGAGCAGAGAGAGTCTTCCTCCTGGGTGTCGAGAGAGCAGAGAGACAGTCTTCCTCCTGGGTGTCGAGAGAGCAGAGAGACAGTCTTCCTCCTGGGTGTAGAGAGAGCAGAGAGAGAGTCTTCCTCCTGGGTGTCGAGAGAGCAGAGACGGTCCAGACGGTATTGGATTCACCAGACAACCGGCATGTTTTAGAAAATAGGCTTGTTGCTAAACAACATAATCATGTCTTTATCATAAGGTTGCAAAACTTGGGGAGGATTCGCGGATTTCCCGGTTGGAGGATTTCCTACTTATTCCGTCCAGATTCCAGAACCTTCAGAGGGATTTCTGGGGAAACCTTGGAATTTTGGGAAAGTTTCCGGGAATTTTGCAACTCTCCCTTAGTCTTGGAATGGAACCATCACTGTTCCTAAAATCCAATGCTAAGCGTCACCAAACGTCAACATAACCAGAAAATCATTTGTTTTCTTCCTCTCCTTCCGGTTGATTCAGCTAGTTCACCAGATGGACACAAAACATCACTTCATTATTTATTTATTTTGTTTACAAGCATTCGTTCGTACCAACATTCATTGATTTTCAATACTGTTGAAGTTTGTCTGTTATTTTTTTGTTTTTTTTTAAACAAAAAGACATAAATATGATAGAATACAATACAGTATACTGTATAAAATACAAAATAAAATTGATATACTTCTTTAAAATGATAAATCACAAGAGGCATAGCCAGAAAATGAGATCTTTGACACTAGGCAAAAACACCAGCATTATCTTAACTCCTGAGCTCCAACGATATTATTGTTGCCAGTCTCAACACCCTCTATAGTACACTAGTTTATAGTACACTATTTTACAGTACATTACTTTATAGTACACTACTTTATAGTGCACTACAAGGGGGGGGGGGTAACGGCATTATCTGAGACGCAGCCAACTGGCATGTCAGAAAAGGCACCCTATTCCCTATATAGTGCACTACTTTTGACCAGAGAATGGCACCCTATTCCCTATATAGTGCACTACTTTAGACCAGAGAATGGCACCCTATTCACTATATAGTGCACTACTTTAGACCAGAGCCCTATGACACCCTATTCCCTATGTAGTGCACTACTTTAGACCAGAGCCCTATGACACCCTATTCCCTATATAGTGCACTACTTTAGACCAGAGAATGGCACCCTATTCCCTATATAGTGCACTACTTTAGACCAGAGAATGGCACCCTATTCCCTATATAGTGCACTACTTTAGACCAGAGAATGGCACCCTATTCCCTACATAGTGCACTACTTTAGACCAGAGTCCTACGGGGCACTTTCTAGGGAACAGGGGGCCATTTTGGACACATCCAATATGTATATTAGGGGAAGTACCAATGCAGGTAAGTTTGGGTGAAATCGCTGTTTTGGCCGGCCTGAACAACAACGGCCACGCTACGGAAAGCTGGAAGGCACATATCTGAGGAAGCATGAGACGTCCAGACTGAGGGAGACAACCCCTATTCCCTTATAATTCACTACTTCTGACCAGAGCCCTATTTTGACCACTAAAAGATTTAGCGCACTAGAGCACGCGTGACCTTTTCCCACACTAAATAGGGTGCCATTTGGAACACAACCTGGGAACAGGAAGAGAAGAGAGAGAGACAGTAGACGGAGGGTAAGGGTCTGAGGCAGTGAAACAGGAAGTATTAAGGCCAATCGACACGCGATCATCTAAAATCAGGATGCCCAAACTGTTAAAAGGACATAAGACCTGACCAATAAAAACTGAGTTTTCAATGTAAACATAACCAATCGTTGATCTTCTGTTGTCATATTCCAGCCCACTAACATAGATATCCGTGCCCAAGGTTAGAGTGAATTATATTAAAACAAGGGCTTCTGTTGTCCCCAAGGTTAGAGTGATTTATATTAAAACAAGGGCTTCTGTTGTCCCCAAGGTTAGAGTGAATTATATTAAAACAAGGGCTTCTGTTGTCCCCAAGGTTAGAGTGAATTATATTAAAACAAGGGCTTCTGTTGTCCCCAAGGTTAGAGTGAATTATATTAAAACAAGGGCTTCTGTTGTCCCCAAGGTTAGAGTGAATTATATTAAAACAAGGGCTTCTGTTGTCCCCAAGGTTAGAGTGAATTATATTAAAACAAGGGCTTCTGTTGTCCCCAAGGTTAGAGTGAATTATATTAAAACAAGGGCTTCTGTTGTCCCCAAGGTTAGAGTGAATTATATTAAAACAAGGGCTTCTGTTGTCCCCAAGGTTAGAGTGAATTATATTAAAACAAGGGCTTCTGTTGTCCCCAAGGTTAGAGTGAATTATATTAAAACAAGGGCTTCTGTTGTCCCCAAGGTTAGAGTGAATTATATTAAAACAAGGGCTTCTGTTGTCCCCAAGGTTAGAGTGAATTATATTAAAACAAGGGCTTCTGTTGACCCCAAGGTTAGAGTGAATTATATTAAAACAAGGGCTTCTGTTGTCCCCAAGGTTAGAGTGAATTATATTAAAACAAGGGCTTCTGTTGTCGTCATTGATCTTCCTCCATTAGACATTGTTATTATAATAAACCCAGTATATAAACGTATGTTACTAGAAAACACAGGGTCTTTAGTTGATCATCACATAAAAGGAGCACGTCAAGCATTCAGGGGGTCGGGGCTTTGGCTTGTGGAGGGTTAATTACTTTACGCTATGAAACAGTCAGACAGGAAATACAACAACACACCATAGAACAAAGGCCAAATAAGACAGAAAAGAAGAAAAGGTCAGGGTTTAACAGTCCAGTTGATCATTGGTCATCATATGCATGTTACTAGAAAGTACTACTAGGTATAGGAGGGCAACCATAGACTTAAAACAGCCGGCCCTCAATGGTGCTGCCCATGCTGTCACAGAAGATATTGTTGCACAGGTGCAAAGCAGGGTCATCATGCTAGCTCTATGGGAGAAACAGGCCAGGACACGACGGAGCAGGGCCAGCTCCTCTCAGCTCTGTGGGAGCAACAGGCCAGGACACGGCGGAGCAGGCCAGCTCCTCTCAGCTCTGTGGGAGCAACAGGCCAGGACACGGCGGAGCAGGCCAGCTCCTCTCAGCTCTGTGGGAGCAACAGGCCAGGACACGGCGGAGCAGGGCCAGCTCCTCTCAGCTCTGTGGGAGCAACAGGCCAGGACACGGCGGAACAGGCCAGCTCCTCTCAGCTCTGTGGGAGCAACAGGCCAGGACACAGCGGAGCAGGGCCAGCTCCTCTCAGCTCTGTGGGAGCAACAGGCCAGGACACGACGGAGCAGGGCCAGCTCCTCTCAGCTCTGTGGGAGCAACAGGCCAGGACAGGGCGGAGCAGGGCAGCTCCTCTCAGCTCTGTGGGAGCAACAGGCCAGGACACGGCGGAGCAGGCCAGCTCCTCTCAGCTCTGTGGGAGCAACAGGCCAGGACACGGCGGAGCAGGGCCAGCTCCTCTCAGCTCTGTGGGAGCAACAGGCCAGGACACGGCGGAGCAGGGCGGCTCCTCTCAGCTCTGTGGGAGCAAAAGGCCAGGACACGGCGGAGCAGGGCAGCTCCTCTCAGCTCTGTGGGAGCAACAGGCCAGGACACAGCGGAGCAGGGCCAGCTCCTCTCAGCTCTGTGGGAGCAACAGGCCAGGACACGGCGGAGCAGGGCCAGCTCCTCTCAGCTCTGTGGGAGCAACAGGCCAGGACACGGCGGAGCAGGGCAGCTCCTCTCAGCTCTGTGGGAGCAACAGGCCAGGACACGGCGGAGCAGGGCCAGCTCCTCTCAGCTCTGTGGGAGCAACAGGCCAGGACACGGCGGAGCAGGGCCAGCTCCTCTCAGCTCTGTGGGAGCAACAGGCCAGGACACGGCGGAGCAGGGCGGCTCCTCTCAGCTCTGTGGGAGCAACAGGCCAGGACACGGCGGAGCAGGGCGGCTCCTCTCAGCTCTGTGGGAGCAACAGGCCAGGACACGGCGGAGCAGGGCCAGCTCCTATCAGCTCTGTGGGAGCAACAGGCCAGGACACGGCGGAGCAGGGCCAGCTCCTCTCAGCTCTATGGGAGCAACAGGCCAGGACACGGCGGAGCAGGGCAGCTCCTCTCAGCTCTGTGGGAGAAACAGGCCAGGACACGGCGGAGCAGGCCACCAGCTCTGTGGGAGCAACAGGCCAGGACACGGCGGAGCAGGGCGGCTCCTCTCAGCTCTGTGGGAGCAACAGGCCAGGACACGGCGGAGCAGGCCAGCTCCTCTCAGCTCTGTGGGAGCAACAGGCCAGGACACGGCGGAGCAGGCCAGCTCCTCTCAGCTCTGTGGGAGCAACAGGCCAGGACACGGCGGAGCAGATCAGCTCCTCTCAGCTCAGAGCCGCCCCCACTACATGCTAAAACGGCAGGACACTGCACTATCAATCAATCAATCAATCGTTGATGCAGCTCAGTTTCTCTTCCTCCTCCTCCTCCTCTCTCACTCCTCATGATCGGGGAGTGACTCGGAGTCATCAGCCTTCCTCTTCCTCTTCCTCTCTATCCTTCATCTATCTCCCCCAAACTCTCCTGGCACTCCTCCCTCCCTCAGCCTGCGTTCATTCCATCCTCCATCTATCCCCCCCCCCCCCCCCCCCCCCGCCCTCCTCTGTCCCGTCACTCGCTGTCTGTCTCTAGGTCTGAATCGGACCACTGTACTGGGGTCAGTTTGCCGCGTCGCTGTGCGTACTCGATGACAGCCGTGTAGCAGAAATAATACTGATCCCAGGTCTGTATACTGAAGGCTCTCTGGGTCCTCATCCTTCTCACTGTCTCACACACATCCACCGTCCCAATGTCCTCCAGCCTGGACAGACAGATGTCCAGGGTACAGAACGTACCTGAGGGGGGAGAGAGAGAGAGAGGGGTTAGTGGAGGGAGAGAGAGAGGGAGAGCGAGAGATAGAAAGAGAGGGATAGAGAGGGAGAGAGAGAGACAGGGAGGTAGAGAGAGAAACTGGGAGGTTAGGAGAGAGAGAGAAACTGGGAGGTTAGGAGAGAGAGAGAAAGGTATAGAGAGAGAGAGGTATAGAGAGAGCGAGCGAGAGAGATGGAGGGAGAAAATACTTGCCATCTAAATAAACCAGTCAGTCAGTCTGTGTGTAGGATAGTAAACCAGTCAGTCAGTCTGTGTGTAGGATAGTAATAAACCAGTCAGTCAGTGTGTAGGATAGTAATAAACCAGTCAGTCAGTCAGTGTGTAGGATAGTAATAAACCAGTCAGTCAGTGTGTAGGATAGTAATAAACCAGTCAGTCAGTCTGTGTGTAGGATAGTAATAAACCAGTCAGTCAGTGTGTAGGATAGTAATAAACCAGTCAGTAAGTCAGTGTGTAGGATAGTAATAAACCAGTCAGTCAGTGTGTAGGATAGTAATAAACCAGTCAGTCAGTGTGTAGGATAGTAATAAACCAGTCAGTCAGTCAGTGTGTAGGATAGTAATAAACCAGTCAGTCAGTCAGTGTGTAGGATAGTAATAAACCAGTCAGTCAGTCAGTGTGTAGGATAGTAATAAACCAGTCAGTCAGTGTGTAGGATAGTAATAAACCAGTCAGTCAGTCAGTGTGTAGGATAGTAATAAACCAGTCAGCCAGTCAGTGTGTAGGATAGTAATAAACCAGTCAGTCAGTCAGTGTGTAGGATAGTAATAAACCAGTCAGTCAGTCAGTGTGTAGGATAGTAATAAACCAGCCAGTCAGTGTGTAGGATAGTAATAAACCAGTCAGTCAGTGTGTAGGATAGTAATAAACCAGTCAGTCAGTCAGTGTGTAGGATAGTAATAAACCAGTCAGTCAGTGTGTAGGATAGTAATAAACCAGTCAGTCAGTGTGTAGGATAGTAATAAACCAGTCAGTCAGTCAGTGTGTAGGATAGTAATAAACCAGTCAGTCAGTGTGTAGGATAGTAATAAACCAGTCAGTCAGTCAGTGTGTAGGATAGTAATAAACCAGTCAGTCAGTGTGTAGGATAGTAATAAACCAGTCAGTCAGTCAGTGTGTAGGATAGTAATAAACCAGTCAGTCAGTGTGTAGGATAGTAATAAACCAGTCAGTCAGTGTGTAGGATAGTAATAAACCAGTCAGTCAGTCAGTGTGTAGGATAGTAATAAACCAGTCAGTCAGTCAGTGTGTAGGATAGTAATAAACCAGTCAGCCAGTCAGTGTGTAGGATAGTAATAAACCAGTCAGTCAGTCTGTGTGTAGGATAGTAATAAACCAGTCAGTCAGTCAGTGTGTAGGATAGTAATAAACCAGTCAGTCAGTGTGTAGGATAGTAATAAACCAGTCAGTCAGTCAGTGTGTAGGATAGTAATAAACCAGTCAGTCAGTGTGTAGGATAGTAATAAACCAGTCAGTCAGTCTGTGTGTAGGATAGTAATAAACCAGTCAGTCAGTGTGTAGGATAGTAATAAACCAGTCAGTCAGTGTGTAGGATAGTAATAAACCAGCCAGTCAGTCAGTGTGTAGGATAGTAATAAACCAGTCAGTCAGTCAGTGTGTAGGATAGTAATAAACCAGTCAGTCAGTGTGTAGGATAGTAATAAACCAGTCAGTCAGTGTGTAGGATAGTAATAAACCAGTCAGTCAGTGTGTAGGATGGTAATAAACCAGTCAGTCAGTGTGTAGGATAGTAATAAACCAGTCAGTCAGTGTGTAGGATAGTAATAAACCAGTCAGTCAGTGTGTAGGATAGTAATAAACCAGTCAGTCAGTCAGTGTGTAGGATAGTAATAAACCAGTCAGTCAGTCAGTGTGTAGGATAGTAATAAACCAGTCAGCCAGTCAGTGTGTAGGATAGTAATAAACCAGTCAGTCAGTCAGTGTGTAGGATAGTAATAAACCAGTCAGTCAGTCAGTGTGTAGGATAGTAATAAACCAGTCAGTCAGTCAGTGTGTAGGATAGTAATAAACCAGTCAGTCAGTGTGTAGTATAGTAATAAACCAGTCAGTCAGTGTGTAGGATAGTAATAAACCAGTCAGTCAGTGTGTAGGATAGTAATAAACCAGTCAGTCAGTGTGTAGGATAGTAATAAACCAGTCAGTCAGTCAGTGTGTAGGATAGTAATAAACCAGTCAGTCAGTCAGTGTGTAGGATAGTAATAAACCAGTCAGCCAGTCAGTGTGTAGGATAGTAATAAACCAGTCAGTCAGTCAGTGTGTAGGATAGTAATAAACCAGTCAGTCAGTCAGTGTGTAGGATAGTAATAAACCAGTCAGTCAGTCAGTGTGTAGGATAGTAATAAACCAGTCAGTCAGTGTGTAGGATAGTAATAAACCAGCCAGTCAGTCAGTGTGTAGGATAGTAATAAACCAGTCAGTCAGTGTGTAGTATAGTAATAAACCAGTCAGTCAGTGTGTAGGATAGTAATAAACCAGTCAGTCAGTCAGTGTGTAGGATAGTAATAAACCAGTCAGTCAGTCAGTGTGTAGGATAGTAATAAACCAGTCAGTCAGTGTGTAGGATAGTAATAAACCAGTCAGTCAGTGTGTAGGATAGTAATAAACCAGTCAGTCAGTCAGTGTGTAGGATAGTAATAAACCAGTCAGTCAGTCAGTGTGTAGGATAGTAATAAACCAGTCAGTCAGTCAGTGTGTAGGATAGTAATAAACCAGCCAGTCAGTGTGTAGGATAGTAATAAACCAGTCAGTCAGTCAGTGTGTAGGATAGTAATAAACCAGTCAGTCAGTCAGTGTGTAGGATAGTAATAAACCAGTCAGTCAGTGTGTAGGATAGTAATAAACCAGTCAGTCAGTCAGTGTGTAGGATAGTAATAAACCAGTCAGTCAGTCAGTGTGTAGGATAGTAATAAACCAGTCAGTCAGTCAGTGTGTAGGATAGTAATAAACCAGCCAGTCAGTGTGTAGGATAGTAATAAACCAGTCAGTCAGTCAGTGTGTAGGATAGTAATAAACCAGTCAGTCAGTCAGTGTGTAGGATAGTAATAAACCAGTCAGTCAGTGTGTAGGATAGTAATAAACCAGTCAGTCAGTGTGTAGGATAGTAATAAACCAGTCAGTCAGTCAGTGTGTAGGATAGTAATAAACCAGTCAGTCAGTGTGTAGGATAGTAATAAACCAGTCAGTCAGTGTGTAGGATAGTAATAAACCAGTCAGTCAGTGTGTAGGATAGTAATAAACCAGTCAGTCAGTGTGTAGGATAGTAATAAACCAGTCAGTCAGTGTGTAGGATAGTAATAAACCAGTCAGTCAGTCAGTGTGTAGGATAGTAATAAACCAGTCAGTCAGTCAGTGTGTAGGATAGTAATAAACCAGTCAGTCAGTGTGTAGGATAGTAATAAACCAGTCAGTCAGTCAGTGTGTAGGATAGTAATAAACCAGTCAGTCAGTGTGTAGGATAGTAATAAACCAGTCAGTCAGTGTGTAGGATAGTAATAAACCAGTCAGTCAGTCAGTGTGTAGGATAGTAATAAACCAGTCAGTCAGTGTGTAGGATAGTAATAAACCAGTCAGTCAGTCAGTGTGTAGGATAGTAATAAACCAGTCAGTCAGTGTGTAGGATAGTAATAAACCAGTCAGTCAGTCAGTGTGTAGGATAGTAATAAACCAGTCAGTCAGTGTGTAGGATAGTAATAAACCAGTCAGTCAGTCAGTGTGTAGGATAGTAATAAACCAGTCAGTCAGTGTGTAGGATAGTAATAAACCAGTCAGTCAGTGTGTAGGATAGTAATAAACCAGTCAGTCAGTGTGTAGGATAGTAATAAACCAGTCAGTCAGTGTGTAGGATAGTAATAAACCAGTCAGTCAGTCAGTGTGTAGGATAGTAATAAACCAGTCAGTCAGTCAGTGTGTAGGATAGTAATAAACCAGTCAGTCAGTCAGTGTGTAGGATAGTAATAAACCAGTCAGTCAGTGTGTAGGATAGTAATAAACCAGTCAGTCAGTGTGTAGGATAGTAATAAACCAGTCAGTCAGTCAGTGTGTAGGATAGTAATAAACCAGTCAGTCAGTGTGTAGGATAGTAATAAACCAGTCAGTCAGTGTGTAGGATAGTAATAAACCAGTCAGTCAGTGTGTAGGATAGTAATAAACCAGTCAGTCAGTCAGTGTGTAGGATAGTAATAAACCAGTCAGTCAGTGTGTAGGATAGTAATAAACCAGTCAGTCAGTGTGTAGGATAGTAATAAACCAGTCAGTCAGTGTGTAGGATAGTAATAAACCAGTCAGTCAGTGTGTAGGATAGTAATAAACCAGTCAGTCAGTGTGTAGGATAGTAATAAACCAGTCAGTCAGTCAGTGTGTAGGATAGTAATAAACCAGTCAGTCAGTCAGTGTGTAGGATAGTAATAAACCAGTCAGTCAGTCAGTGTGTAGGATAGTAATAAACCAGTCAGTCAGTGTGTAGGATAGTAATAAACCAGTCAGTCAGTGTGTAGGATAGTAATAAACCAGTCAGTCAGTCAGTGTGTAGGATAGTAATAAACCAGTCAGTCAGTGTGTAGGATAGTAATAAACCAGTCAGTCAGTCAGTGTGTAGGATAGTAATAAACCAGTCAGTCAGTCAGTGTGTAGGATAGTAATAAACCAGTCAGTCAGTGTGTAGGATAGTAATAAACCAGTCAGTCAGTGTGTAGGATAGTAATAAACCAGTCAGTCAGTGTGTAGGATAGTAATAAACCAGTCAGTCAGTGTGTAGGATAGTAATAAACCAGTCAGTCAGTGTGTAGGATAGTAATAAACCAGTCAGTCAGTGTGTAGGATAGTAATAAACCAGTCAGTCAGTGTGTAGGATAGTAATAAACCAGTCAGTCAGTCAGTGTGTAGGATAGTAATAAACCAGTCAGTCAGTGTGTAGGATAGTAATAAACCAGTCAGTCAGTGTGTAGGATAGTAATAAACCAGTCAGTCAGTGTGTAGGATAGTAATAAACCAGTCAGTCAGTGTGTAGGATAGTAATAAACCAGTCAGTCAAGTGTGTAGGATAGTAATAAACCAGTCAGTCAGTGTGTAGGATAGTAATAAACCAGTCAGTCAGTCAGTGTGTAGGATAGTAATAAACCAGTCAGTCAGTGTGTAGGATAGTAATAAACCAGTCAGTCAGTGTGTAGGATAGTAATAAACCAGTCAGTCAGTCAGTGTGTAGGATAGTAATAAACCAGTCAGTCAGTCAGTGTGTAGGATAGTAATAAACCAGTCAGTCAGTGTGTAGGATAGTAATAAACCAGCCAGTCAGTGTGTAGGATAGTAATAAACCAGTCAGTCAGTGTGTAGGATAGTAATAAACCAGTCAGTCAGTCAGTGTGTAGGATAGTAATAAACCAGTCAGCCAGTCAGTGTGTAGGATAGTAATAAACCAGTCAGTCAGTGTGTAGGATAGTAATAAACCAGTCAGTCAGTGTGTAGGATAGTAATAAACCAGTCAGTCAGTCAGTGTGTAGGATAGTAATAAACCAGTCAGTCAGTCAGTGTGTAGGATAGTAATAAACCAGTCAGTCAGTCAGTGTGTAGGATAGTAATAAACCAGTCAGTCAGTAGTGTGTAGGATAGTAATAAACCAGTCAGTCAGTGTGTAGGATAGTAATAAACCAGTCAGTCAGTCAGTGTGTAGGATAGTAATAAACCAGTCAGTCAGTGTGTAGGATAGTAATAAACCAGTCAGTCAGTGTGTAGGATAGTAATAAACCAGTCAGTCAGTCAGTGTGTAGGATAGTAATAAACCAGTCAGTCAGTGTGTAGGATAGTAATAAACCAGTCAGTCAGTCAGTGTGTAGGATAGTAATAAACCAGTCAGTCAGTGTGTAGGATAGTAATAAACCAGTCAGTCAGTCAGTGTGTAGGATAGTAATAAACCAGTCAGTCAGTCAGTGTGTAGGATAGTAATAAACCAGTCAGTCAGTCAGTGTGTAGGATAGTAATAAACCAGTCAGTCAGTCAGTGTGTAGGATAGTAATAAACCAGTCAGTCAGTCAGTGTGTAGGATAGTAATAAACCAGTCAGTCAGTCAGTGTGTAGGATAGTAATAAACCAGTCAGTCAGTGTGTAGGATAGTAATAAACCAGTCAGTCAGTGTGTAGGATAGTAATAAACCAGTCAGTCAGTCAGTGTGTAGGATAGTAATAAACCAGTCAGTCAGTGTGTAGGATAGTAATAAACCAGTCAGTCAGTCTGTGTGTAGGATAGTAATAAACCAGTCAGTCAGTCAGTGTGTAGGATAGTAATAAACCAGTCAGTCAGTGTGTAGGATAGTAATAAACCAGTCAGTCAGTCAGTGTGTAGGATAGTAATAAACCAGTCAGTCAGTGTGTAGGATAGTAATAAACCAGTCAGTCAGTCAGTGTGTAGGATAA
>NW_028166945.1:0-10000 GCF_964263955.1 Coregonus lavaretus
AACAGTGAGATGCTTCCTTACAGACCCTAATAGACAGATAATAACACAATAAGGAATGATAACTTGGCTATCGGGGCGATAACGGGGCGGCCCGTCAGGAAGTCCAGGATCCAGTTGCACAGGGAGGTGTTCAGTCCCAGGGTCCTTGAGCTTTAGTGATGACCTTGGAGGGCGCTGTGGTGTTGAACGCTGAGCTGTAGTCAATGAACAACATTTTCACATACAGGTAGGTGTTCCTCTTATCCAGCAGGGAGAAGGCAGTGTGGGGTGTAATAGAGCTGGGAGAAGGCAGTGTGGGGTGTAATAGAGCTGGGAGAAGGCAGTGTGGGGTGTAATAGAGCTGGGAGAAGGCAGTGTGGGGTGTAATAGAGCTGGGAGAAGGCAGTGTGGGGTGTAATAGAGCTGGGAGAAGGCAGTGTGGGGTGTAATAGAACAGGGAGAAGGCAGTGTGGGGTGTAATAGAGCTGGGAGAAGGCAGTGTGGGGTGTAATAGAGCTGGGAGAAGGCAGTGTGGGGTGTAATAGAGCTGGGAGAAGGCAGTGTGGGGTGTAATAGAGCTGGGAGAAGGCAGTGTGGGGTGTAATAGAGCTGGGAGAAGGCAGTGTGGGGTGTAATAGAGCTGGGAGAAGGCAGTGTGGGGTGTAATAGAGCTGGGAGAAGGCAGTGTGGGGTGTAATAGTTAAGGTCAGCGCATATAAAAAAAAAAACCCACAAAGCAGCAGAGTTGGTCAGGAGCCTGTGAGACGGCTGCTATCCGCTGCAGCGCCAGGTTTCATCACTACGACTACTGGGCCTGGTATTAGAAACCCAGTGCAGTTAAAAACCTGAATTTTCTTGTGTTTTATACATGGTATATATTTATACCTACAGTGGGGAGAACAAGTTTTCCTACTTACAAAGCATGTAGAGTTCTGTAATTTTTATCATAGGTACACTTCAACTGTGAGAGACGGAACAAAAAGATCTAAAACAAAAATCCAGAAAATGACATTGTATGATTTTTAAGTAATTCATTTGCATTTTATTGCATGACATAAGTATTTGATGCATCAGAAAAGCAGAACTTATGATAAAAATTACAGACCTCTACATGCTTTGTAAGTAGGAAAACCTGCAAAATCGGCAGTGTATCAAATACTTGTTCTCACTGTATATCCCCCTATGAGGTTGGAATAATACTGTGAAGTTGTGCAAATTATTATAATGCCCTTTTAATGTAAGTTTTTTGTTTTGAAAAGATTTAGGTGGGATGGAGTTTCGGTAAATTAGTTAACAGACCAATAGGAAAGAGAGTTCCAAACCCCTCTGCCAATAACAAAATTGCTATTTGCTAAGAAGCTATTCTGTTTCTTTTTGACCATTCAGATTTAAAACAATCACAGTAAAGGTACTTAATTGTTACCCAGAAATGGTTTGATATTGAGATTTTAAAAAAAAGCTGGACCTTTAAACAACAGACAAGCCATATTTTCTGTGTTAAATATTCCACCGTGCTTCACCTCTACGCCAGGTCCTTCTACTGCCCATTTATCACAGGGCCTTATCTGCTCCTGGACTCTCCGCCGCAACACACACACACACACACACACACAAACGCATGCACAAACGCAACACACACACACACACACACAAACGCATGCACAAACGCAACACACACACACATACACACACAAACGCATTCACAAATGCAACACACACACACACACATACACAAACGCATGCACAAATGCACATACACACAAACACACACAAACGCATTCACAAACGCAACACACACACACAAACGCATTCACAAACGCAACACACACACACACACACACACACGCACACACACACACACACACACACTTATTTAGGCTTGCCATAACAAAGGGGTTCAATACTTATTGACATTTCAGCTTTTTCGTTTTTTTAATTAATTTGTAGGAATTTCTAAAAGCATGATTCCACTTTGACATTACGGGGTATTGTGTGTAGGTCAGTGACACAAGGTCTCAATGTTAGATTTCCAGACTGTGGCACAGAGGAATGTGGAAAGAGTCAAGGGGTGTGAATACTTTCTGTCACTGTATAATTATACTGACTATAAACACACCCACATACAATCAAAAACAAGGTGCTGCTACTCTGTATATTACATTTACATTTTTAGTCATTTAGCAGACGCTCTTATCCAGAGCCACTTACAGTTAGTGAGCGCATACATTATTTACTTCTTCATACTTTATCATACAGTGGGGGATAAAATGTATTTAGTCAGCCACCAATTGTGCAAGTTCTCCCACTTAAAAAGATGAGAGAGGCCTGTAATTTTCATCATAGGTACACGTCAACTATGACAGACAAATAGAGATTTTTTTTCTCCAGAAAATCACATTGTAGGATTTTTAATGAATTTATTTGCAAATTATGGTGGAAAATAAGTATTTGGTCACCTACAAACAAGCAAGATTTCTGGCTCTCACAGACCTGTAACTTCTTCTTTAAGAGGCTCCTCTGTCCTCCACTCGTTACCTGTATTAATGGCACCTGTTTGAACTTGTTATCAGTATAAAAGACACCTGTCCACAACCTCAAACAGTCACACTCCAAACTCCACTATGGCCAAGACCAAAGAGCTGTCAAAGGACACCAGAAACAAAATTGTAGACCTGCACCAGGCTGGGAAGACTGAATCTGCAATAGGTAAGCAGCTTGGTTTGAAGAAATCAACTGTGGGAGCAATTATTAGGAAATGGAAGACATACAAAACCATCTCCCTCGATCTGGGGCTCCACGCAAGATCTCACCCCGTGGGGTCAAAATGATCACAAGAACGGTGAGCAAAAATCCCAGAACCACACGGGGGGACCTAGTGAATGACCTGCAGAGAGCTGGGACCAAAGTAACAAAGCCTACCATCAGTAACACACTACGCCGCCAGGGACTCAAATCCTGCAGTGCCAGACGTGTCCCCCTGCTTAAGCCAGTACATGTCCAGGCCCGTCTGAAGTTTGCTAGAGTGCATTTGGATGATCCAGAAGAGGATTGGGAGAATGTCATATGGTCAGATGAAACCAAAATATAACTTTTTGGTAAAAACTCAACTCGTCGTGTTTGGAGGACAAAGAATGCTGAGTTGCATCCAAAGAACACCATACCTACTGTGAAGCATGGGGGTGGAAACATCATGCTTTGGGGCTGTTTTTCTGCAAAGGGACCAGGACGACTGATCCGTGTAAAGGAAAGAATGAATGGGGCCATGTATCATGAGATTTTGAGTGAAAACCTCCTTCCATCAGCAAGGGCATTGAAGATGAAACGTGGCTGGGTCTTTCAGCATGAAAATGATCCCAAACACACCGCCCGGGCAACGAAGGAGTGGCTTCGTAAGAAGCATTTCAAGGTCCTGGAGTGGCCTAGCCAGTCTCCAGATCTCAACCCCATAGAAAATCTTTGGAGGGAGTTGAAAGTCTGTGTTGCCCAGCGACAGCCCCAAAACATCACTGCTCTAGAGGAGATCTGCATGGAGGAATGGGCCAAAATACCAGCAACAGTGTGTGAAAACCTTGTGAAGACTTACAGAAAACGTTTGACATGTGTCATTGCCAACAAAGGGTATATCACAAAGTATTGAGAAACTTTTGTTATTGACCAAATACTTATTTTCCACCATAATTTGCAAATAAATTCATAAATAATCCTACAATGTGATTTTCTGGATGTTTTTTTTTTTCATTTTGTCTGTCATAGTTGACGTGTACCTATGATGAAAATTACAGGCCTCTCTCATCTTTTTAAGTGGGAGAACTTGCACAATTGGTGGCTGACTAAATACTTTTTTCCCCCACTGTATATCCTGATGCCTAGTCACCTGACCCCTATACACGTCTACCTCCATCACTCCAGTATCCCTGCACATTGTTAATATGGTACTGGAACTGACCCTGTATATAGTCACCTGACCCCTATACATATCTACCTCCATCACTCCAGTATCCCTGCACATTGTTAATATGGTACTGGAACTGACCCTGTATATAGTCACCTTACCCCTATACATATCTACCTCCATCACTCCAGTATCCCTGCACATTGTTAATATGGTACTGGAACTGACCCTGTATATAGTCACCTTACCCCTAATACATATCTACCTCCATCACTCCAGTATCCCTGCACATCTGACCCCTATACACATCTACCTCCATCACTCCAGTATCCCTGCACATCTGACCCCTATACATATCTACCTCCATCACTCCAGTATCCCTGCAAATTGTTAGGTGTCCATTCTGCGTGGGCATCTAACTGTACTGAATATTACTGTGAGTAGTAAATCGAGCAAAAGCTCTCCGAACCACTTGGGTGTCATTTCATTTCTGTTTTAGGACCCAGCGGTTACCGAATGGAGGCTGTAATTGTTGACATGGTCATTAGCAACAATGCCATTAAAACTCAGAGAGTGTTGGCAGACAATAATACATTTCAAAAATTGTTGGAAAGCGTAAGCACGACGACCGTTGCTAGAGTCTTGACGAAGCATCATATCAGCATGAAGCGGGTGGACAGTGTTCCCTTTGAGAGGAACTCTGATCGTGTCGAGGAACTCCGGTACCAATCTGTCCAGGTAAGATGTCTATATCCTGTATTACAGGACTGTTTTTACTGTAAACAAAACCTGCCAGAGGCTGCACACTCAGCAGTGATTCTCAGTTACAGTATACCGTAATGTCAACTACTGTTATAGAATAACCGTTATGTTGCCCTGTGGATTTACAATATTTTAGAGTGTCGTGGAGCTTGAAGCCAGGCCAACACCCCACATGTTCGTCTTTGTGGATGAGGCTGGTTTTAACATGGCCAAAACACGCCCGACGTTTGGAAGGAATGTGAATTGGGAAAAGAGCAACAGTGAATATCCCGGGGCCGGAGGGGGGGGGGGGGGGCAACATCACAACGTGTGCCGCAATGTCCTCTGAAGGATCTGCTGTTACATGAACCACTAATTGGGCCGTACAACACAGAGCGCCTCATTTCATTCATGGATGACCTCTATGGAAGGCTTTTTCCATGTGTTTAGAAACATTTTTACATTTTTTACATTTTTAGTCATTTAGCAGACGCTCTTATCCAGAGCGACTTACAGTTAGTGAATACATATTTTTTTTAGCCCCCTGTGGGAAACAAACCCACAACCCTGGCGTTGCAAACGCCATGCTCTATCAACTGAGCTACATCCCTGCCGGCCATTCCCTCCCCTACCCTGGACGACGCTGGGCCAATTGTGCGCCGCCCATGAGTCTCCCGGTCGCGGCCGGCTGCGACAGAGCCTGGATTCGAACCAGGATCTCTAGTGGCACAGTTAGCACTGCGATGCAGTGCCTTAGACCACTGCGCCACTCACGAGAAAGAGGGCAAGTCAGAAGAAATATGGAAACCTGGGTGATTGTATGGGACAATGTGGCATTTAATCACTCCCATGCAGTCACAGAGTGGTTTGCAGCCCATCCCAGGATGGTGTCACTTTTCCTCCCCCCTTTACTCTCCCTTCCTCAACGACCCCATAGAATAATTATTTTCCACATGGGAGGTGGAAAGTTTATGACCACCATCCACATGATCAAATGTCACTCTTGGATGCAATGAATGCAGGATGCCTGGATATATCTCTGCAGAAGATTGCCAGGGGATGGATCGGATCGGGCGTGCAAAAGAGATTCTTTCCCAGGTGTGTTGCGCGAGAGGCCCATACGGTGTGATTATGGACGAGGACTTGTGGCCCAATGCAGCCAACAGGGTTGACTAGCTTTGTTATGTATCTGATTCATTTGGACAATATGCTATGCATATTCATAGTGTGTGTATACACTTTTTGTTTGTTTAACAGAACTGGAATTATTTATTTTTGTGTGTTCTGGAATTACTCTGCAAAAAAAGCAAAATACAGTCATTTGCAAAAATACAGTAAATTGTATTGAAGCATATTGCAGCCTTTCTGATTTATTTATTTACATATCTTCCAGGACATTCTATACAGTACAGGTTTTGCCTCTCTTTTTTTTGTAAAAATGACTGTTGGTTCATCAAAAAAAAAAAAAAAGATATTAAAGACAGATTGACATATTTTCAAGTGGTAGCTGTTTTTTGGAGTTTTGTAGGTCATGACACTATGGATGACACAGTGTGCATGTCGTGAGAGACTGCTATGGATGACACAGTGTGCATGTCGTGAGAGACTGCTATGGATGACACAGTGTGCATGTCGTGAGAGACTGCTATGGATGACACAGCGTGCATGTCGTGAGAGACTGCTATGGATGACACAGCGTGCATGTCGTGAGAGACTGCTATGGATGACACAGTGTGCATGTCGTGAGAGACTGCTATGGATGACACAGTGTGCATGTCGTGAGAGACTGCTATGGATGACACAGTGTGCATGTCGTGAGAGACTGCTATGGATGACACAGTGTGCATGTCGTGAGAGACTGCTATGGATGACACAGTGTGCATGTCGTGAGAGACTGCTATGGATGACACAGTGTGCATGTCGTGAGAGACTGCTATGGATGACACAGTGTGCATGTCGTGAGAGACTGCTATGGATGACACAGTGTGCATGTCGTGAGAGACTGCTATGGATGACACAGTGTGCATGTCGTGAGAGACTGCTATGGATGACACAGTGTGCATGTCGTGAGAGACTGCTATGGATGACACAGTGTGCATGTCGTGAGAGACTGCTATGGATGACACAGTGTGCATGTCGTGAGAGACTGTTAGCTTTCATTTGGTAGAAAGATTTGCTTTTGAGACACGTAGTAGGATGTGCATTGCCAAGTTGCACGTTGTTTTGATAACTGTATTTTTTGAGTTTTGTACATGTATCCGCAGTGTTGAACAATGCTTGTTAGCAATCGAAAACAACTGTAATGCCTGGTTGTGATCTACAGCGTTTGGAAGGATATGTGTGTGTGTGTGTGTCTGTGTCTGTGTGTGTGTGTGTGTGTGTGTGTGTGTGTGAGCGTGTCTGTGTGTGTGTCTGTGTGTGTGTGCCACTCCTGTGTTGTCTTGGCTGTGTGCTTAGGGTTGTTGTCCTGTTGGAAGGTGAACCGTCGCCCCAGTCTGAGATACTGAGCGCTCTGGAGCAGGTTTTTCATCAAGGATCTCTGTACTTTGCTCTGTTCATCTTTCCCTCGATCCTGACTAGTCTCCCAGTCCCTGCCGCTGAAAAACATCCCCACAGCATGATGCTGCCACCACCATGCTTCACCGTAGGGATGGTGCCAGGTTTCCTCCAGACGTGACACTTGGCAATCAGGGCAAAGAGTTCAATCTTGGTTTCATCAGACCAGAGAATCTTGTTTCTCATGGTCTGAGAGTCTTTAGGTGCTTTTGGCAAACTCCAAGCGGGCTGTAATGTGCCTTTTACTGAGGAGTGGCTTCCGTCTGGCCACTCTACCATTAAGGCCTGATTGGTGGAGTGCTGCAGAGATGGTCGTATTTCTGGAAGGTTCTCCCATCTCCACAGAGGAACTCCAGAGCTCTGTCAGAGTGACCATCGGGTTCTTGGTCACCTCCCTGACCAAAGCCCTTCTCCCCAGATTGCTCAGTTTGGCCGGGCGGCCAGCTCTAGGAAGAGTCTTGGTGGTTCCAAACTTCTTCCATTTAAGAATGATGGAGGCCACTGTGTTCTTGGGGACCTTCAATGCTGCAGAAATGTTTTGGTACCCTTCCCCAGATCTGTGCCTCAACACAATCCTGTCTCGGAGCTATACGGACAATTCCTTCAACCTCATGGCTTGGTTTTTGCTCTGACATGCACTGTCAACTGTGGGACCTTATATAGACAGGTGTGTGCCTTTCCAAATCATGTCCAATCAATTGAATTTACCACAGGTGGACTCCAACCAAGTTGTAGAAACATCTCAAGGATGATCAATGGAAACAGGATGGACCTGAGCTCAATGTTGAGTTTCATAGTAAAGGGTCTGAATACTTAAATAAGCTATTTCTGTTGTTTAATTTTTATACATTTGCATTAATGTATCGTCATTATGGGGTATTGTGTGTAGATTGAGGAGGAAAATACAATTTAATCAATTTTAGAATAAGGCTGTAACATAACAAAATGTGGTAAAAGTCAAGGGGTCTGAATACTTAAGAGTAAAGTACAGAAGAAAGTAATACACAATAAGTAATATACTAATAATACTAAAATAAAAAGGGTTATGAAGTGTTTGTGTGTTTTTCAGCAGTTGATGTGATTGAGGCCATACAGTATGGTATGTGTCTTGTATATAATGTGTGTTATATCAATTAAATACTTAGACTAAGAGCACCAACCAACCACGCTCAACACAAGAAGAAATGTCTCTCTCTCTTCCTCTGTCTCTCCTTCTCCCCTACTCTCTCTCTCTCTCTCTCTCTCTCTCTCTCTCTCTCTCTCTCTCTCTCTCTCTCTCTCTCTCTCTCTCTCTCTTCCTCTCTCTCATTCTCCCCTACTCTCTCTCTCTCTCTCTGTCTCTCTCTGTCTCTATCTCTGTCTCTCTGTCTCTCTCTCTCTCTCTCTCTCTGTCTCTCTCTCTCTCTCTCTCTCTCTCTCTCTCTCTCTCTCTCTCTCTCTCTCTCTCTCTCTCTCTCTCTCTCTCTCTTCCTCTCGCTCTCTCTCATTCTCCCCTACTCTCTCTGTCTCTGTCTCTCTCTCTCTCTCATTCTCCCCTACTCTTTCTCTCTTCCTCTCTCTCTCTCTCATTCCCCCTTACTCTCTCCCTCTCTCTCTCTCTCTCTCGCTCTCTCTCTCGCTCGCTCTCTCTCTCGCTCTCTCTCTCGCTCGCTCTCTCTCTCTCGCTCTCTCTCTCGCTCTCTCTCCTTCCCTCTTTACCACCAGCTAACAACCGACAAACAATGAACAGCTAGGGATAAAAACACAAATGAGAAAATGGCCTCTGGCTCCGATGAGGATGTATGATGTCACTACAATCAAAACTCCATCTACATATTTTTACACTCAGCCACTTGTTAGAGCAATTGACTCCTCTGGCTCCTAGTGGTAAGTGTGTCACAAATGGCACCCTATTTCCTACATAGTGCACAACCTTGTAGTCCCTGTTCAAAAAGTAGTGCACTAAATAGGAAATATGGTCCCATTCAGGACGCATACTTAAATAGCTCTCTGAGGCCACCGTTTAAGACTAAATCCATGCAATCACCAGGCATCTCTGGGTGGTTCCCCCCCCCCCCCCCCCCCCCCCTCTATTCCACAGTAGTAATCTGTCAGTACAGTGAGACAGTTATCTCTGTGTGGTTTCCTGACCCCCCCCCTCTATTCCACACTAGTAATCTGTCAGTACAGTGAGACAGTTATCTCTGTGTGGTTTCCTCCCCCCCCCCCCCCCCCCCCCCCTCTATTCCACACTAGTAATCTGTCAGTACAGTGAGACAGTTATCTCTGTGTGGTTTCCTCCCCCCCCCCCCCCCCCCCCCCCCCCCTCTATTCCACACTAGTAATCTGTCAGTACAGTGAGACAGTTATCTCTGTGTGGTTTCCTGACCCCCCCCCCCCCCCTCTATTCCACACTAGTAATCTGTCAGTACAGTGAGACAGTTATCTCTGTGTGGTTTCCTGACCCCCCCCCTCTATTCCACACTAGTAATCTGTCAGTACAGTGAGACAGTTATCTCTGTGTGGTTTCCTGACCCCCCCCCCCTCTATTCCACACTAGTAATCTGTCAGTACAGTGAGACAGTTATCTCTGTGTGGTTTCCTGACCCCCCCCCTCTATTCCACACTAGTAATCTGTCAGTACAGTGAGACAGTTATCTCTGTGTGGTTTCCTGACCCCCCCCCCCTCTATTCCACACTAGTAATCTGTCAGTACAGTGAGACAGTTATCTCTGTGTGGTTTCCTGACCCCCCCCCTTAGTGAGACAGCGATAAAGAGATTGACCCGGGATCTTAAGCGCTTTCACATTTGTAACATATCGTACGAATTGAAGTGTTATTGTTTAAAAAAAA
>NW_028166945.1:15000-22500 GCF_964263955.1 Coregonus lavaretus
CAAATCCAATCCCCTCAAGGGGTTGTCTCGTCAAAGGAGACAGCGTTGTTTTGTCCCCCCTTTAGCCTACCCCCCCCCTAACTCCTAACCCCTATCCCACCCCTGGGCACCCCAAAAGTGACAACTGATTAACTGAAGGGAAAGGGAGGGGGGGGGGGGGGTCTGTTTTGATTGTCTAAAACCCCGTCAGTAGATAGATGTGACCTCACGCTGGTGATCAAAATCTATTCCCTCCATAGAGCACCATACCAGAGCCCTTTGGTGCACTGGTCAAAGTAGTGCACTACATAGGAAATAGGGTGTCATTTGGGAGTTGGGGGGGAGAGGAGGAATGGAGGAGGAGCATTGATTCATCATCATCATCAATCTTATTGTCCTAATGAGTTGTAAATAAACAAAGCAGTCAAGAAACATTTTCTTCCACCCTGTACTCCGGTCTCCTCAATTTACAGAACCAAAGAAAGGCCCATTTGGACTGAAAGCATTCTGATCCTTCTACCCCTCCCCCCCCCCCATAAAGAAAAAAATATGGTTGTCCCCACTGGCTATCATAAGTTGAATGCACCAATTTGTAAGTGGCTCTGGATAAGAGCGTCTGCTAAATGACGTGAATGTAAATGATCCGTACGGTTTAAGGATGTCTTAGTGGACCACACTAAAGTGGGTTTTTAGGTTGTTGGTAGTCATTGTGTTTTTAATCATGCAGTGTTCAAAATGTATTCATGGATCAGTGTTGGCCGGGAATGAGTTTGTTGACTACATATAGGACATGGCCAATCCAATTGGGGTTGTGGATGTTAGCAAAAGCATGAAGATGAATATGAATGAATGGATGAACGACAGACTAGACTACCTGTGACTTCCTGCTTGTATTAGTCTCCTTGGTTCTCAAAGCCAGTGTCTGGAGCTTCTCTATCAGAATCCATTTGCTTTGCGAAATGACACAGATGGATGGTTCTGACTGTTCTGGGCTGCCATCCAAAAGAGACGGACACGCACACTCAGCAACAACATACACACAAACACACAGACACACACACAGACACACACACACACACACACAGACACACAGACACACACACAGACATACACACACACACACAGACACACACACAAACACACAGACACACACACAGACACACACACACACACAGACATACAGACACACACACACACACACACAGTCACACACACAGACACACACACAGACACACACACACACACAGACACACACACAGACACACTCACAGACACACACACAGACACACATTATGCTTTCAGGGTGTTTTTCTGCTAAGGGGACAGGACAACTTCACCGCATCAAAGGGACGATGGACGGGGCCACGTTCCATCAAATCTTGGGTGAGAACCTCCTTCCCTCAGCCAGGGCATTGAAAATGGGTCGTGGATGGATATTCCAGCCTGACAATGACCCAAAACACACGGCCAAGGCAACAAAGGAGTGGCTCAAGAAGAAGCACATTAAGGTCCTGGAGTGGCCTAGCCAGTCTCCAGACCTTAATCCCATAGAAAATCTGTGGAGGGAGCTAAAGGTTCGAGTTGCCAAACGTCAGCCTCGAAACCTTAATGACTTGGAGAAGATCTGCAAAGAGGAGTGGGACAAAATCCCTCCTGAGATGTGTGCAAACCTGGTGGCCGACTACAAGAAACGTCTGACCTCTGTGATGGCCAACAAGGGTTTTGCCACCAAGTACTAAGTCATGTTTTGCAGAGGGGTCAAATACTTATTTCCCTCATTAAAATGCAAATCAATTTATAACATTCTTTATATGCGTTTTTCTGGATTTTGTTGTTGTTATTCTGTCTCTCACTGTTCAAATAAACCTACCATTAAAATTATAGACTGATCATGTCTTTGTCAGTGGGCAAACGTACAAAATCAGCAGGGGATCAAATACTTTTTTCCCTCACTGTATATAGTGCACTACTTTTAACCAGGACCAATAGGGCACTATATATAGGGTAGTACACTACTTTTAACCAGGACCAATAGGGCACTATATATAGGGTAGTACACTACTTTTAACCAGGACCAATAGGGCACTATATATAGGGTAGTACACTACTTTTAACCAGGACCAATAGGGCACTATATATAGGGTAGTACACTACTTTTAACCAGGACCAATAGGGCACTATATATAGGGTAGTACACTACTTTTAACCAGGACCAATAGGGCACTATATAGGGTAGTACACTACTTTTAACCAGGACCAATAGGGCACTATATATAGGGTAGTACACTACTTTTAACCAGGACCAATAGGGCACTATATATAGGGTAGTACACTACTTTTAACCAGGACCAATAGGGCACTATATATAGGGTAGTACACTACTTTTAACCAGGACCAATAGGGCACTATATATAGGGTAGTACACTACTTTTAACCAGGACCAATAGGGCACTATATATAGGGTAGTACACTACTTTTAACCAGGACCAATAGGGCACTATATATAGGGTAGTACACTACTTTTAACCAGGACCAATAGGGCACTATATATAGGGTAGTACACTACTTTTAACCAGGACCAATAGGGCACTATATATAGGGTAGTACACTACTTTTAACCAGGACAGACCAATAGGGCACTATATATAGGGTAGTACACTACTTTTAACCAGGACAGACCAATAGGGCACTATATATAGGGTAGTACACTACTTTTAACCAGGACCAATAGGGCACTATATATAGGGTAGCACACTACTTTTAACCAGGACCAATAGGGCACTATATATAGGGTAGTACACTACTTTTAACCAGGACCAATAGGGCACTATATATAGGGTAGCACACTACTTTAACCAGGACCAATAGGGCACTATATATAGGGTAGCACACTACTTTTAACCAGGACCAATAGGGCACTATATATAGGGTAGTACACTACTTTTAACCAGGACCAATAGGGCACTATATATAGGGTAGTACACTACTTTTAACCAGGACCAATAGCGCACTATATATAGGGTAGTACACTACTTTTAACCAGGACCAATAGGGCACTATATATAGGGTAGTACACTACTTTTAACCAGGACCAATAGGGCACTATATATGGTAGTACACTACTTTTAACCAGGACCAATAGGGCACTATATAGTATGTGGTGGATGTATTGGACGTCTCTCTGATCTGTAAAGCTGATCATCTATCTAACCATGCTTCCCAAATGGCACCCTATTCTACAGTGCACTACTTATTAACCAGGGTTACGGGCCCTGGTCTAATGGTAGTGCACTATTTAGGGAATAGGGTGCCATTTGGGACGTACACACTGGGGGGTTGGCGAGCGATAGATGGAGGTTGACAAAAGATGACATGACACCACGTTTCAGAAATAAATACATTCGGTAATGGAGCCGGTGGACGGCAGCTTAATTTAGCAGCGTTATAACTGTGTTATTCTGTAATGGAGCCGGTGGACGGCAGCTTAATTTAGCAGCGTTATAACTGTGTTATTCGGTAATGGAGCCGGTGGACGGCAGCTTAATTTAGCAGCGTTATAACTGTGTTATTCGGTAATGGAGCCGGTGGACGGCAGCTTAATTTAGCAGCCGTTATAACTGTGATATTCTGTAATGGAGCCGGTGGACGGCAGCTTAATTTAGCAGCGTTATAACTGTGATATTCTGTAATGGAGCCGGTGGACGGCAGCTTAATTTAGCAGCGTTATAACTGTGTTATTCGGTAATGGAGCCGGTGGACGGCAGCTTAATTTAGCAGCCGTTATAACTGTGTTATTCTGTAATGGAGCCGGTGGACGGCAGCTTAATTTAGCAGGCGTTATAACTGTGTTATTCTGTAATGGAGCCGGTGGACGGCAGCTTAATTTAGCAGCGTTATAACTGTGATATTCTGTAATGGAGCCGGTGGACGGCAGCTTAATTTAGCAGCGTTATAACTGTGTTATTCTGTAATGGAGCCGGTGGACGGCAGCTTAATTTAGCAGGCGTTATAACTGTGTTATTCTGTAATGGAGCCGGTGGACGGCAGCTTAATTTAGCAGGCGTTATAACTGTGTTATTCTGTAATGGAGCCGGTGGACGGCAGCTTAATTTAGCAGCCGTTATAACTGTGTTATTCGGTAATGGAGCCGGTGGACGGCAGCTTAATTTAGCAGCGTTATAACTGTGTTATTCGGTAATGGAGCCGGTGGACGGCAGCTTAATTTAGCAGGCGTTATAACTGTGTTATTCTGTAATGGAGCCGGTGGACGGCAGCTTAATTTAGCAGCGTTATAACTGTGTTATTCTGTAATGGAGCCGGTGGACGGCAGCTTAATTTAGCAGCGTTATAACTGTGTTATTCGGTAATGGAGCCGGTGGACGGCAGCTTAATTTAGCAGGCGTTATAACTGTGTTATTCTGTAATGGAGCCGGTGGACGGCAGCTTAATTTAGCAGGCGTTATAACTGTGTTATTCTGTAATGGAGCCGGTGGACGGCAGCTTAATTTAGCAGCGTTATAACTGTGTTATTCTGTAATGGAGCCGGCGGACGGCAGCTTAATTTAGCAGCCGTTATAACTGTGTTATTCTGTAATGGAGCCGGTGGACAGCAGCTTAATTTAGCAGCGTTATAACTGTGTTATTCTGTAATGGAGCCGGTGGACGGCAGCTTAATTTAGCAGCGTTATAACTGTGTTATTCTGTAATGGAGCCGGTGGACGGCAGCTTAATTTAGCAGCGTTATAACTGTGTTATTCGGTAATGGAGCCGGTGGACGGCAGCTTAATTTAGCAGGCGTTATAACTGTGTTATTCGGTAATGGAGCCGGTGGACGGCAGCTTAATTTAGCAGCCGTTATAACTGTGTTATTCGGTAATGGAGCCGGTGGACGGCAGCTTAATTTAGCAGCGTTATAACTGTGTTATTCGGTAATGGAGCCGGTGGACGGCAGCTTAATTTAGCAGGCGTTATAACTGTGTTATTCGGTAATGGAGCCGGTGGACGGCAGCTTAATTTAGCAGCCGTTATAACTGTGTTATTCGGTAATGGAGCCGGTGGACGGCAGCTTAATTTAGCAGCCGTTATAACTGTGTTATTCGGTAATGGAGCCGGTGGACGGCAGCTTAATTTAGCAGGCGTTATAACTGTGTTATTCGGTAATGGAGCCGGTGGACGGCAGCTTAATTTAGCAGCCGTTATAACTGTGTTATTCTGTAATGGAGCCGGTGGACGGCAGCTTAATTTAGCAGCGTTATAACTGTGTTATTCGGTAATGGAGCCGGTGGACGGCAGCTTAATTTAGCAGCGTTATAACTGTGTTATTCGGTAATGGAGCCGGTGGACGGCAGCTTAATTTAGCAGCCGTTATAACTGTGTTATTCGGTAATGGAGCCGGTGGACGGCAGCTTAATTTAGCAGGCGTTATAACTGTGTTATTCGGTAATGGAGCCGGTGGACGGCAGCTTAATTTAGCAGGCGTTATAACTGTGTTATTCGGTAATGGAGCCGGTGGACGGCAGCTTAATTTAGCAGCCGTTATAACTGTGTTATTCTGTAATGGAGCCGGTGGACGGCAGCTTAATTTAGCAGCCGTTATAACTGTGTTATTCGGTAATGGAGCCGGTGGACGGCAGCTTAATTTAGCAGCGTTATAACTGTGTTATTCGGTAATGGAGCCGGTGGACGGCAGCTTAATTTAGCAGCGTTATAACTGTGTTATTCGGTAATGGAGCCGGTGGACGGCAGCTTAATTTAGCAGCCGTTATAACTGTGTTATTCTGTAATGGAGCCGGTGGACGGCAGCTTAATTTAGCAGCGTTATAACTGTGTTATTCGGTAATGGAGCCGGTGGACGGCAGCTTAATTTAGCAGCGTTATAACTGTGTTATTCTGTAATGGAGCCGGTGGACGGCAGCTTAATTTAGCAGCGTTATAACTGTGTTATTCTGTAATGGAGCCGGTGGACGGCATCTTCTTTTGACTGACACAACTGAGGATGATGGCTTACATCAATCGACCTTGCTTAGGGTAGAAAAATGCCACCAGCAACATTAACAAGGAAGTCAACAAAAGGAGTAACAGGAAGAGCATGAAGTGGGAGGAGTCTTTATGTTGCTGTTCCACCTTGTGGACATAACAGGCTCTGATAGATCGACAGTATTCACATCCCAACAATCCCACCATGCACCTCACTTCCTGTTCACCCACCTGGACATAACAGGCTCTGATAGATCCACATTATTCACATCCCAACAACCCCACCATGCACCTCACTTCCTGTTCACCCACCTGGACATTGAGGGGGGCGGCGGGTTTTCATTGACACAAGCGATTCTCCGTTGGGAGAATGCTTTTTTTAGTCCACGACTAGTCGCAATCTGTGTCCAGGAAACCAGACCAAAGGTCCCAAACCTGAAGCTATGAAGCAGATAATTCTTCAGTAGGACCAAGCCCCTAACAGGCTCCGTCTGCTTCCAGTGGAAGCTAAGCTTTGATACGGTGCAGTAGGCCTACGTTATTGATAGCAGAGATTACACAGCGGGTTACAGTGAGCAGGATATGCTTAGAGACAGAAGTGAAGTCATATTTCCTGTATTGTTGTTAACTAAGAAGCTCTCCTCTTACAGCAGCAAGTCACCTCAGTAGGTCATTCACTCAGAAAGTAGAAAAACTCAATCAGACGTATATTTTAAAGGTGTACGTTCTAAAACCAGCCCTTACTATACATACAGTAAGCATGACGTCTGCCAGTCAGTCAGTCAGTCAGCCAATCAGGCAGTCTGCCAGTCAGCAGTCAGTCAGCCAATCAGACAGTCTGCCAGTCAGTCAGTCAGTCAGTCAGCCAATCAGGCAGTCAGGCAATCAGGCAGTCAGGCAATCAGGCAGTCAGGCAGTCAGGCAGTCAGGCAATCAGGCAATCAGGCAGTCAGGCAGTCAGGCAGTCAGGCAGGCAGTCAGGCAGTCAGGCAGGCAGTCAGTCAGCCAGTCAGGCAGTCAGTCAGTCAGTCAGTCAGTCAGTCAGGCAGTCAGCCAGTCAGTCAGTCAGTCAGTCAGCCAATCAGGCAGTCAGGCAGTCAGCCAATCAGGCAGTCAGGCAGTCAGGCAGTCAGGCAGTCAGGCAGTCAGCCAGTCAGGCAGTCAGTCAGCCAGTCAGTCAGTCAGTCAGTCAGTCAATCAGTCAGTCAGTCATGTAGATAAAGTATGTAAAGATGTGATAACAGGGAACCAGACTAAGTGACAGACAGGGAGGCTACCTGGGAAGGAAGGGCATACGCTTTAGAGATCGGCCTTGCCTTCTTCGCTCCTCTCTACTCTCTCCGCAGCGCTCTCCTCTCCTCTCTCCTCTGTCTCTCACTCCTCTCTGCTCTCTCTGAAGTGTTCTCCTCTCCTCTCCTCTCTCCTCTGTCTCTCACTCCTCTCTACTCTCTCCGCAGCGCTCTCCTCTCCTCTCTCCTCTGTCTCTCACTCCTCTCTGCTCTCTCTGAAGTGTTCTCCTCTCCTCTCCTCTCTCCTCTGTCTCTC
>NW_028166944.1:0-52500 GCF_964263955.1 Coregonus lavaretus
ATTGCATGTCCAGGATTTGCTTCAAATAAACACAAATCTGTATTCATAATGCTGCTGCAATGCATTTCCTACACCTAATAAAACTCATTTCAGGCCATTCCCAGAGACCCACATTGTGAGATAAGATGTACAGTATTGCGTGGATGTTTTGGAGTCCGGTTCATCCTATATGAGTATGGCCGTAGGTGCATATCAGGTGCATATCAGTGGAGGCTGGTGGGAGGAGCTATAGGAGGACAGGCTCGTGGGGCGGCGTACAATTGGCCCAGCGTCGTCCAGGGTAGGGGAGGGAATGGCCGGCAGGGATGTAGCTCAGTTGGTAGAGCATGGCGTTTGCAACGCCAGGGTTGTGGGTTCGATTCCCACGGGGTGCCAGTATAATTTTTTAAAAATAATAATACAATAAAATAAATTGCATGCACTCATTAACTGTAAGTCGCTCTGGATAAGAGCGTCTGCTAAATGACTATAATGTAAATGGCTGGAATGGAATAAATGTAACGGAGTCAAACATGTGGTTTCCAAATGTTTGACGTGTTTAATACCATTCCAGCCATTCCAATGAGCACTTCCTCTTATAGCTCCTCCCACCAGCCTCCTCTGGTGCATATCATATTATAATCTTTGGTACCGTAGTTAGAGAAAGTAGTATAGCACTTTATCACCGTCTGCTGGTCAAAGAAAAGGCCAATCTGTAGTGTATCATATCAACCACTAGAGGGAAGCAGACACCATTCAATCACAGAGAGACCCCTCAGTACATGGCAACATACTTTTTATAACCTTGATTTAACCAGGTAAGCCAGTTGAGAACAAGTTCTCATTTACAACTGCGACCTGGCCAAGATAAAGCAAAGCAGTGCGATAAAAACAACAACACAGAGTTACATATGGAATAAACAAAACGTACAGTCAATAACACAATAGAAAATCTATATACAGTGTGTGCAAATGTAGTAAGCTATGGAGGTAAGGCAATAAATAGGCTATAGTGCAAAATAATTACAATTAGTATTAACACTGGAATGATAGATGTGCAAGAGATGATGTGCAAATAGAGATACTGGGGTGCAAATGAGCAAAAATAAATAACAATATAGGGATGAGGTAGTTGGGTGGGCTAATTTCAGATGGGCTGTGTACAGGTGCAGTGATCGGTAAGGTGCTCTGACAACTGATGCTTAAAGTTAGTGAGGGAGATAAGAGTCTCCAGCTTCAGAGATTTTTGCAATTCGTTCCAGTCATTGGCAGCAGAGAACTGGAAGGAATGGCGGCCAAAGGAGGTGATGGCTTTGGGGATGACCAGTGAGATATACCTGCTGGAGCGCATACTACGGGTGGGTGTTGCTATGGTGACCAATGAGCTAAGATAAGGCGGGGATTTGCCTAGCAGTGATTTATAGATGGCCTGGAGTCAGTGGGTTTGGCGACGAATATGTAGTGAGGACCAGCCAACAAGAGCGTACAGGTCACAGTGGTGTGTAGTGTATGGGGCTTTGGAGACAAAACGGATGGCACTGTGATAGACCACATCCAATTTGCTGAGTAGAGTGTTGGAGGCTATTTTGTAAATGACATCGCCGAAGTCAAGGATCGGTAGGATAGTCAGTTTTACGAGGGCATGTTTGGCAGCATGAGTGAAGGAGGCTTTGTTGCGAAATAGGAAGCCAATTCTAGATTTAACTTTGGATTGGAGATTCTTAATGTGAGTCTGGAAGGAGAGTTTACAGTCTAACCAGACACCTAGGTATTTGTAGTTGTCCACATACTCTAGGTCAGACCCGTCGAGAGTAGTGATTCTAGTCGGGTGGGCGGGTGCCAGCAGCGTTCGATTGAAGAGCATGCATTTAGTTTTACTAGTGTTTAAGAGCAGTTGGAGGCTACTGAAGGAGTGTTGTATGGCATTGAAGCTCGTTTGGAGGTTTGTTAACACAGTGTCCAATGAAGGGCCAGATGTATACAAAATGGTGTCGTCTGCGTAGAGGTGGATCTGAGAGTCACCAGCAGCAAGAGCGACATCATTGATATACACAGAGAAAAGAGTCGTCCCAAGAATTGAACCCTGTGGCACCCCCATAGAGACTGCCATAGGTCCAGACAACAGGCCCTCCGATTTGACACATTGAACTCTATCTGAGAAATAGTTGGTGAACCAGGCGAGGCAGTCATTTGAGAAACCAAGGCTATTTAGTCTGCCAATAAGAATGCGGTGGTTGACAGAGTCAAAAGCCTTGGCCAGGTCGATGAAGACGGCTGCACAGTACTGTCTATTATCGATCGCGGTTATAATATCGTTTAGGACCTTGAGTGTGGCTGAAGTGCACCCATGACCAGCTCGGAAACCTGATTGCATAGCGGAGAAGGTACGGTGGGATTCGAAATGGTCGGTGATCTGTTTGTTAACTTGGCTTTCAAATACTTTCGAAAGGCAGGGCAGGATGGATATAGGTCTGTAACAGTTTGGATCTAGAGTGTCACCCCCTTTGAAGAGGGGGATGACCGCGGCAGCTTTCCAATCTCTGGGGATCTCAGACGTTACGAAAGAGAGGTTGAACAGGCTAGTAATAGGGATTGCGACAATTTCGGCGGCTAGTTTTAGAAAGAAAGGGTCCAGATTGTCTAGCCCAGATGATTTGTAGGGGTCCAGATTTTGCAGCTCTTTCAGAACATCAGCTGTCTGAATTTGTGTGAAGGAGAAGCGGGGGGGGGCATGGGCAAGTTGCAGCGGAGGGTGCAGAGCTGGTGGCCGGGGTAGTGGTAGCCAGGTGGAAAGCATGGCCAGCCGTAGCAAAATGCTTGTTGAAATTCTCGATTATTGTAGATTTATCGGTGGTGATAGTGTTTCCTAGCCTCAGTGCAGTGGGCAGCTGGGAGGAAGTGCTCTTATCCTCCATGGACTTTACTTTTTGGAGTTAGTGCTACAGGATGCAAATTTCTGTTTGAAAAAGTTAGCCTTTGCTGAGAAGGAACTGCCAGATGCTAACAGCCCGGAAGTAGAGCCGCACTGGGAGCCACATTTGAAACGGAATGCATTGAATACGTGGAGCAGGGTGGATTTCTTTTTAACGGTGAAGTCAAATTATGTCGTTGCTCACCAGTGTGCTCTGAAGAAGAAGAAGCAACGATACAATGTAGCCTAACAACATCGCTTGCAAACTGCACAGATGTGAGATGTGCAGTATGAAAAATGTATGCACTCACTAACTGTAAGTCGCTCTGGATAAGAGCGTCTGCTAAATGGCTAAAATTTAAAATGTAATGTGTTTCACTGGTCCTCTTAAATTTGAATTCCAGGTTTCATATCATATTTAAAGGCATATCGGATGATAAGCTCCTCCTATAATAGTCACGTCAACCATATGTTTAAATGGGAAAAAAATATGAAATAGCTCCCCAATACAGTCTGATGTATATATTTTATGTATTAAATGAATGGTGAGCACAGCCCTTCCGAAAATACATTTAAATCGTGTTTAAATGCGATTTTATCCACCCTGATTCTTGTATTCAATTTCAACTTTGGCTCCCAGTGCAGCTTTACTTCCGTATTATTGCGACGCATCTGGCAGTTCCTTCTCTGTATGTTCATAGCTCATGGTGCTTTCTGGGAAACTGGGAACTCAAACATCAAATTATGACGTCAGTGATCTTCAGGTCAGAGCTCTAGAAATATGCCAGAGTTCCCGACTTAGAATTTAGAGTTGGATGACCGTTTGAAACGATTTTCCCCTGTCGGAGCTAGTTGTTTCAGTATGATATGTTGGATAAACTAATAAAGACAGACATGCATGTCAAGTTCAATAGCCTTGTTCAAGCATTGTGCAAGTCCCTACACACAGATTCCGGGGGAACAGCCCAGCTAGTCGATTACCTATCAACTAGACTCCGTAACATCACCCTTTTCAATAGAAAGTGCAAACATAACGGGACAACATTAAGTTCTTATCAGTCAAGTCATAACATTACAATTTCTATTTTACTTCAGTCCCTTGCTTACAGAGTAAGCCTGTCCGGTGGCTTGCACAGCCGACCCACCCGTGAGTATGTGCTCTGACAGGGATTAAGGCCACGGGCTGGAGAGCTTGGTGGGGTAGAAGCCTCATCTTCAGCTGGCTCATGTCTCAATTCTGCAGCCCTTGCCCTTAAGCCTGGACTGTGATCCAGCTCATCTAGGTGAGTGTATGGCGTGTTCTGGTTCGTTGTCTGCTCTGCAGATCCACCTGATTGCGACGATAGAGGGAGCCACCGACATCCACCAGGTACGAACGTGGTGCAGCTCTCTGTAGACACGTGCCCAGCCTCCAAAGTCCTATGGTGTCTCCCAGCAGCGGTTTCATCCTTATCGTTTCACCCACCTCCAGCTCTGGTAGGTCTGGAGCAGTCCGGTCCCAGAAGCACTTAGCTCAAGTAGCTTGTTAGCTACGGGGATGGTCGTCTTCAGACGTCTGGACAGAAGGCATTGTGCTGGGCAGCTGTCCATGTTTTCGGTGGGTGTGTTCCTCCACTGTAAGATGGCTTTCCAGGGGTCGTTGCTGTCACGCAAGGCCCTGCTTAACAGGTTTTCTGCAATCTTGACAGCTGACTCTGCCTTGCCATTTGGGTGTCTAGGAGAGGAGGTCACACTCCCATTCTGAGGCGAAACGCTTGAACTGTGCAGTGAATTGTGGGACATTGTTTGTGATGACCTTGTCAGGCTGGCCTTGCCTTGCAAACTGCACCTTGCAGCGCTTTATGACCGTCTCTGCAGACAAGTCAGGGAGCAGTTCAATTCCCCAAAAGTCAGAGTAGTGATCAACAACGAGAAGATAGTCATTTTGTCTGTTGCTGAATAAGTCCATGCTGACGATTTGCCAGGCCCTTGTGGGCAGTTTGTGCGACATTATGGTTTCCTTTTGCTGTTCATGAGCGTACTCGTTGCATATGGTACAGCTGCTGACAAAGTCTTTCATTTCTGATTGCATGTTTGGCCAGTATAATGTTTCACGTGCCTGGCGGTAGCATGCGTCACCTCCAATGTGACTGGAGTGTATGCTGGTAAGCATCTCTGGACGTAGTGATTTGGGGATCATGACCTTCTGTCCTCTGAACAAGATGCCATTTTGCACGCTGATCTCATCTCGTAAGGTCCAGTACTCTCACTGTGAAAGGTGTCTCCTCTGTCAGGTACGGCCAACCTGTGAGAACCATGGACTTCAGTGACTGTAGGTGTTCGTCCTTGTCCATAGTGTTGCCTGATCTGGGCTAGGTTGTGATCTGTGACGTTTAATTAGTCTGCCTGATTGATCTGTTGAACTTTTCTTCTTTTTTTTAAACCTTTATTTAACCAGGTAAGCCAGTTGAGAACAAGTTCTCATTTACAACTGCGACCTGGCCAAGATAAAGCAAAGCAGTGCGATAAAAACAACAACACAGAGTTACATATGGGGTAAACAAAACATAAAGTCAAAACATCTTGTTGTTCCTGCTGTTGTGAACAGATGGCATGCCGCTGATAGACAGTGTTCCTGCTGTAGAGAACAGATGGCATGCCGCTGATAGACAGTGTTCCTGCTGTAGAGAACAGATGGCATGCCGCTGATAGACAGTGTTCCTGCTGTAGAGAACAGATGGCATGCCGCTGATAGACAGTGTTCCTGCTGTAGAGAACAGATGGCATGCCGCTGATAGACAGTGTTCCTGCTGTAGAGAACAGATGGCATGCCGCTGATAGACAGTGTTCCTGCTGTAGAGAACAGATGGCATGCCTCTGATAGACAGTGTTCCTGCTGTAGAGAACAGATGGCATGCCGCTGATAGACAGTGTTCCTGCTGTAGAGAACAGATGGCATGCCGCTGATAGACAGTGTTCCTGCTGTAGAGAACAGATGGCATGCCTCTGATAGACAGTGTTCCTGCTGTAGAGAACAGATGGCATGCCGCTGATAGACAGTGTTCCTGCTGTAGAGAACAGATGGCATGCCGCTGATAGACAGTGTTCCTGCTGTAGAGAACAGATGGCATGCCGCTGATAGACAGTGTTCCTGCTGTAGAGAACAGATGGCATGCCTCTGATAGACAGTGTTCCTGCTGTAGAGAACAGATGGCATGCCGCTGATAGACAGTGTTCCTGCTGTAGAGAACAGATGGCATGCCGCTGATAGACAGTGTTCCTGCTGTAGAGAACAGATGGCATGCCGCTGATAGACAGTGTTCCTGCTGTAGAGAACAGATGGCATGCCGCTGATAGACAGTGTTCCTGCTGTAGAGAACAGATGGCATGCCGCTGATAGACAGTGTTCCTGCTGTCGAGAACAGATGGCATGCCGCTGATAGACAGTGTTCCTGCTGTAGAGAACAGATGGCATGCCGCTGATAGACAGTGTTCCTGCTGTCGAGAACAGATGGCATGCCGCTGATAGACAGTGTTCCTGCTGTAGAGAACAGATGGCATGCCGCTGATAGACACCTTCAGGCTGTAGTTTTGCAGAGTCAAGAGCATGCTTTGAAGTTGAGGAGAGGTTTACTGAATATGGCAATGAGTGGTTTGTGGTCAGTTCCAGCGGTGACCAGCCCTCGACCATATAAGTAGCGATGAAAGCGCTGGCAGGAGAAGACGATGCTGAGGCACTCTTTCTCAATTTGTGCATCGTTTTGTTTGGAGGGGGTGAGTGCTCTCGAGGAAAACGCAACGGGCTGGCCTTCCTGCATAAGGCAGCATCCAAGTCCACTTTGGCTGGAATCGCTCTGGATTGTGACAGGCTTCGTGACGTCATAGTAGCGCAACACTGGCATGGATGAAGCCAGAGATTTCATCTCCTGCACTGCGGCCTCGTGTTTGGGTAGCCAGTGCCATGGTGTGTCTTTGTCCAGCAACCGGCGCAGAGGCTCACAGACTGCTGATAGGTGTGGCATGAACTTTGCAAGATAGTTTGCAAAACCGATGAGATGCCGTACTCCTTTTGCATCAGACGTGTTTTGGCATGTCGAGGATCGCTCTGACTTTGTCTGGGTCTGGCTTCAGGCCTTCGGCCGAGAGAATGGGGTGTTTTCAGTGTTTCAGTGCTTGGTTCAGATGCTTTGGGTCGATGCAGACCCTCAGCTTCTCTGTCGCTGATCCAGTCAGTTGGTTCAGTCACTGATGTCATGTGGCCATCGGCCTCATACCTGTCCAGCTGGGCCTTCACAGCCACTTTCATTGCAATGGGCCACATTGTGAGGAGCACACTGGACTGGAGTGATGCTCTCATCCAATTCATAGTGTACCTCCCCAGACTCTGATTCAACAGGCCTGTTGAATACATCGTCATATCTGCTGAGTAGCTGTTCTTTGGACAGGAGTCCATGCTGGACATGCTCCACGATGTGCAGGTCATTTGGTACGGTGAACTGCGTCAGTCCCAGGCGTTCGCATGTAGAGCCTGAGAGGAGAGGATGTTGACTGGTTTTCACGATCTCAAACTCCAGTTTGTGTTTGTGTCCCCGAATAACACATTCGGTCTCAAAGATGCCCGTAGAGCTCATTAGCTCTCCTGAGTACAGCTTTAGTCTAGTATCGCTGGGCAAGAGATGTGTGTCAGGCACCAGATTGATTTTGTCTTTGTAGCTCATTACGTTGCACGTAGCACCGGAATCCAGTTGACATTGTTGCTGCTTGTTGTGTAATCGTAGTGTCACAAACCATTTCTTCCCTCTACAGCCGCAATGGATTTAGTTTTGAAAGCGGCATAAGTACACCCCTGATGTGATCAGTGTTGCCAACTTAGCGACTTTGTCGCTATATTTAGTGAGTTTTCAGACCCCTCTAGCGACACATTTTCAAAAAAGCAACTAGCGACAAATCTAGCAACTTTTTCTGGTGTTATTGGAGACTTTTGGAGACTCTGACGTGAAAGCACGTATCGTTCTTACTCTTCTCAACGAGCAGCGGGTGCTGCCGTGGGCCCCGTCCCAAAGCACTCACAGGCGGCCCAGTACTCGCGCAGCAGTCGCTCCCAGCTGCAGTCAGAGCAGGAGATGTTCAACCCTACGCGTCCAGACTGCAAATGAATCGCGCATGCGGGAAGCCGCCGCTGGCTGATCCCGCCCTGGCTTACATTCAGGGCAGGATGTAAATGTAGGGTGTTTTTGACTCACTTTTTGTCTCTCCCACGACATTATGCCTCTCTCCTACAGCGTCCATCACAATTACATGCACATGGCCAATTATGCAAATTAGGCGATGACGAGGACTAAATAGATTTAAATAGTGGAGTAGGGTGGTGTTATTTTATTATTATTGTAATTCTTTTTTTGTTTTGTTTTGTTTTTTTGTTAGATGGTAGGGTATATATATATTTATTTATTTTTTAAGCAAAGTATAAGGGAGTTGTGCTCCAGTCCAGTAGTTGGCGGTAATGCAACATTTATTAGATGCCAACCGCCGTTAAACCTCATCAAAGAAGAAGCAACAGTCGACTGTGTAACTTTTGTAAAGCCACATGCTTTGTAGTCTGTTGAAGTGTTTTCTAGGCAGTTGGCTCTTTGACGAAGACGTGTCGCGGTCAATCTACAGGGACTTTCGTAAGTTTTCAGAATTTCAACTGGTTAGTCTGATCAGTTTTCTCCGAGCTAGCTAACATTAGCACGCAGTTCATTTTAACTTTGTCAACAAGCTAGAAAATAGCGTTGTCAACAGTATTTTATTTGGCAACAGTCAAACACAGGTAACTATGTTTCTCTTCCATGATAACTCACAGGTTTGAGGATTGATTTAAAAAAAACTAGCTGGCTGTTAGATAACGTTACTAGCTAGCTAGCTGGCTGGCTAACTAAAGAACGTTAACGTTAGCTAGTTATGCTTGTTATATCCATTTAATGAACACATTGTTCTAAGCCTCTCTCTTTATTTATTATGTAATATGAATTGGATAAGTTACACCAGAAATGGTTAACTAACAGGTTGTATGACTGGCTGTTTAGTGTGAGCACTGTAGCTAGCTAGCCACATTAAAGTATGTAAATAACGCTTAGGCCATTGACTGAGTGTATTCAGGCCATCCGACCTCATCCATTCACTAACAGGTGACTGGAAAGTTATTGACATATCTCTTACAAAGTTGGCAGTGCTGTAAAGTACTTACTTCAAAATACGTTGAAGTACTACTTGGCTAAGTCGTTTATGGGTGTATCTGTACTTTAATTCAACTTTTACTCCACTACATTCCTAAAGAAAACAATGTACTTTTGACTCCATACGTTTTCCCTGACACACAAAACTACTCCTTACATTTTGAATGCTTAGCAGGACAAGAAAATGGTCCAACTCCTGCAATTATCACGAAAACGTCCCTGGTCAGCCCTAATGCCTCTGATCTGGCGGATTCACTAAACACAAATGTTTCATTTGTGAACAATGGAGTGTGCTCCTGGCTATCAGTAAATAAAAAGAAACTCGTGAATGTGAAATTATTTATACTTTTACTTTTGATACTTAAGTATATTTAAAACCAAATACTTTAAGACTTTTACTCAAGTAGTATTTTACTGGGTGACTTTCACTTTTATTTGAGTAATTTTCTATTAAGGTGTCTTTTACTTTTACTCAAGTATGACAATTAGGGACTTTTTCCACCACTGCAGGTTGTTGGTTGCTGTTAGAGCGTTGATGCACATGATTTGATGATAACCTGTTCAAGTAAAACTGGGATTGTCTGCAAAGATGACAACCACTGGGCCTTTAATTTGGGCTAATCTCCTTCCCAGACACTTCCGCCCATGCGCAATTAGCCTGGGGACAAGGTTAAAGTCAATATAATAGATACTCTTTGGTTCTAGCTAGCTTCATGCATAATATGCCATGCTGTTCCATAGTATTGTCCCACCTGGTTGTCTGTCTAATTCCAAGCAGATGGAGACAGTAGGGACTGGGATGGTTCATGTTGATTATTTAACAGGAGCGTTTAAAGGGCTGCATCCCAAATAGCACGCTATTCCCTATTTAGTGCACTACTTTTGACCAGGCTCTGGTCAAGAGTAGTGAACTATATATATATATATATATATATATATATATATATATATATATATATATATATATATATATATATATATATATATATAATAGGGTGCCACCTGGGACGCAGCCAAGGTCTCACCTCGGTGTGTTGTGGTACTGCTGAATGCTGCCAGATCTTTCCCCCCTCATCTCTGTTTCTCCGTTTCATTTCATTACAGACACACAGATGACCAGCCATCTGCTCCACAACACCAGTCAGCTACAGTGGTACCCCTCCTGTCACCTCTAAGCAGTGTCACCACGCGGCTAAACTAGTAGAGGTGTGTTCTGTTGGGCTTGTAATGGCATCAAGACACGATAGGCTCACCTGTCTTTTCTTGACGTTCCTGGGGTTGGTTGGTGCTCTCTGCTCTGTCCTCTGTCCTCCTGTCGTAGCCTGACCCTGCCTGACGGGGGTTATTGGTAACAGACTTATCAGTCTGCCTGACGTAACACACTAGTCATGTAATAGGGCAGGGATCCAGGTCAATAGGTCACAGTCAGACCTACAGGCCCAGCTGACCTGGACCTCGCTGTATCACTCACTGGCCAAGTCCCATATGGCACCCTATTCACTATATATAGTGCACTACTTTAGACCAGGACCAAATGGCACCCTGTTCACTATATATAGTGCACTACTTTAGACCAGGACCAAATGGCACCCTGTTCACTATATATAGTGCACTACTTTAGACCAGGACCCAATGGCACCCTATCCCCTAAATCAGTGGTATTCAAAGTCGGTGTTGCGGGGGAACTGCAAAAAAATATAGTGCAGATTATTGTATGGGACAATATACAAACGTTTTTGAGAAATTGAGTAAATGTATTTATTGGTTTCTTTTCATTCTGATGTAATGAAAATGTAATAGATTGAAGGTTATTGGTGGATGGAAAAAAAAATGGGTCCCCGCTGAAAAAGTTTGAATACCACTGCCCTATATAGTGCACTATTTTAAACCAGGGTCCTATGGGCCCTAGTGCACTAAATAGAGACTAGGGTGCCATTTCAGACGCAGTCACTCACTCAGTCGCTCTCACAAAACCAGACAATAATGTAATTATTGATGTTTCAAAGAACAGCTAGAACTCACCTCCACCAAACTTTACAGTTCACGCTATGCATTGGGGCAGGTAGCGTTGTCCTGGCATCCGCCAAACCCAGATTAGTCCGTCGGACTGCCAGATGGTAAAGCGTGATTCATCACTCCAGAGAACGCGTTTCCACTGCTCCAGAGTCCAATGGCAGCGGGCTTTACACCACTCCAGCCGACGCTCGGCTTTGCGCATGTTGATCTTAGGCATGTGTGCGGCAGCTCTGCCATGGAAACCCATTTCATGAAGCTCCCAACGAACAGTTCTTGTGCTGACGTTGCTTCCAGAGGCAGTTTGGAACTCGGTAGTGAGTGTTGCAACCGAGGACAGATTATTTTTACGCGCTTCAGCACTCGCCGATCCCATTCTGTTAAGTTGTGTGGCCTACCACTTCGCGGCTAAGCCGTTGTTGCTCGTAGACGTTTCCACTTCACAATAACAGCACTTACAGTTGACCGGGGCATCTCTAGCAGGGCATAATTTTGACAAACTGACTTGTTGGAAAGGTGGCATCCTATGACAGTGCCACATTGAGTAACTGAGCTCTTCAGTACGGGCCATTCTACTCCCAATGTTTGTGTATAGAGATTGCATGGCTGTTTGCTCGATTTTATACACCTGTCAGCAACGGGTGTGGCTGAAATAGCTGAATCCACTAATTTGAAGGGGTGTCCACATACGTTTGTGTATATATAGTGTAGAACTCACATCATACTGTATCAGAGAACACAGCTAGAACCCACATCATACTGTTTAGAGAACACAGCTAGAACTCACATACTGTTTCAGAGAACACAGCTATAACTCCCATCAAACTGTTTCAGAGAACACAGCTATAACTCCCATCATACTGTTTCAGAGAACACAGCTAGAACTCCCATCATACTGTTTCAGAGAACACAGCTAGAACTCCCATCATACTGTTTCAGAGAACACAGCTAGAACTCCCATCATACTGTTTCAGAGAACACAGCTAGAACTCCCATCATACTGTTTCAGAGAACACAGCTAGAACTCCCATCATACTGTTTCAGAGAACACAGCTAGAACTCCCATCATACTGTTTCAGAGAACACAGCTATAACTCCCATCATACTGTTTCAGAGAACACAGCTATAACTCCCATCATACTGTTTCAGAGAACACAGCTATAACTCCCATCATACTGTTTCAGAGAACACAGCTATAACTCCCATCATACTGTTTCAGAGAACACAGCTAGAACTCCCATCAAACTGTTTCAGAGAACACAGCTAGAACTCCCATCAAACTGTTTCAGAGAACACAGCTAGAACTCCCATCATACTGTTTCAGAGAACACAGCTAGAACTCCCATCAAACTGTTTCAGAGAACACAGCTAGAACCCACATCATACTGTTTCAGAGAACACAGCTAGAACTCCCATCAAACTGTTTCAGAGAACACAGCTAGAACCCACATCATACTGTTTCAGAGAACACAGCTATAACTCCCATCAAACTGTTTCAGAGAACACAGCTAGAACCCACATCATACTGTTTCAGAGAACACAGCTAGAACTCCCATCATACTGTTTCAGAGAACACAGCTAGAACTCCCATCATACTATTTCAGAGAACACAGCTAGAACTCCCATCATACTGTTTCAGAGAACACAGCTATAACTCCCATCATACTGTTTCAGAGAACACAGCTAGAACTCCCATCATACTGTTTCAGAGAACACAGCTAGAACTCCCATCATACTGTTTCAGAGAACACAGCTAGAACTCCCATCATACTGTTTCAGAGAACACAGCTAGAACTCCCATCATACTGTTTCAGAGAACACAGCTAGAACTCCCATCATACTGTTTCAGAGAACACAGCTAGAACTCCCATCATACTGTTTCAGAGAACACAGCTAGAACTCCCATCATACTGTTTCAGAGAACACAGCTAGAACTCCCATCATACTGTTTCAGAGAACACAGCTAGAACTCCCATCATACTGTTTCAGAGAACACAGCTAGAACTCCCATCATACTGTTTCAGAGAACACAGCTAGAACTCCCATCATACTGTTTCAGAGAACACAGCTAGAACTCCCATCATACTGTTTCAGAGAACACAGCTAGAACTCCCATCATACTGTTTCAGAGAACACAGCTAGAACTCCCATCATACTGTTTCAGAGAACACAGCTAGAACTCCCATCATACTGTTTCAGAGAACACAGCTAGAACTCCCATCATACTGTTTCAGAGAACACAGCTAGAACTCCCATCAAACTGTTTCAGAGAACACAGCTAGAACTCCCATCAAACTGTTTCAGAGAACACAGCTAGAACTCCCATCATACTGTTTCAGAGAACACAGCTATAACTCCCATCAAACTGTTTCAGAGAACACAGCTAGAACCCACATCATACTGTTTCAGAGAACACAGCTAGAACTCCCATCATACTGTTTCAGAGAACACAGCTAGAACTCCCATCATACTGTTTCAGAGAACACAGCTAGAACTCCCATCATACTGTTTCAGAGAACACAGCTAGAACTCCCATCATACTGTTTCAGAGAACACAGCTAGAACTCCCATCATACTGTTTCAGAGAACACAGCTAGAACTCCCATCATACTGTTTCAGAGAACACAGCTAGAACTCCCATCATACTGTTTCAGAGAACACAGCTAGAACTCCCATCATACTGTTTCAGAGAACACAGCTAGAACTCCCATCATACTGTTTCAGAGAACACAGCTAGAACTCCCATCATACTGTTTCAGAGAACACAGCTAGAACTCCCATCATACTGTTTCAGAGAACACAGCTAGAACTCCCATCATACTGTTTCAGAGAACACAGCTAGAACTCACATCATACTGTTTCAGAGAACACAGCTAGAACTCACATCATACTGTTTCAGAGAACACAGCTAGAACTCCCATCATACTGTTTCAGAGAACACAGCTAGAACTCCCATCATACTGTTTCAGAGAACACAGCTAGAACTCCCATCAAACTGTTTCAGAGAACACAGCTAGAACTCCCATCATACTGTTTCAGAGAACACAGCTATAACTCACATCAAACTGTTTCAGAGAACACAGCTAGAACCCACATCATACTGTTTCAGAGAACACAGCTAGAACTCCCATCAAACTGTTTCAGAGAACACAGCTAGAACCCACATCATACTGTTTCAGAGAACACAGCTAGAACTCTCATCATACTGTTTCAGAGAACACAGCTAGAACTCCCATCATACTGTTTCAGAGAACACAGCTAGAACTCCCATCAAACTGTTTCAGAGAACACAGCTAGAACTCCCATCATACTGTTTCAGAGAACACAGCTAGAACTCCCATCATACTGTTTCAGAGAACACAGCTAGAACTCCCATCATACTGTTTCAGAGAACACAGCTAGAACTCACATACTGTTTCAGAGAACACAGCTATAACTCACATACTGTTTCAGAGAACACAGCTAGAACTCCCATCATACTGTTTCAGAGAACACAGCTAGAACTCCCATCATACTGTTTCAGAGAACACAGCTAGAACTCCCATCATACTGTTTCAGAGAACACAGCTAGAACTCCTATCATACTGTTTCAGAGAACACAGCTAGAACTCCCATCATACTGTTTCAGAGAACACAGCTAGAACTCCCATCATACTGTTTCAGAGAACACAGCTAGAACTCCCATCATACTGTTTCAGAGAACACAGCTAGAACTCCCATCATACTGTTTCAGAGAACACAGCTAGAACCCACATCATACTGTTTCAGAGAACACAGCTAGAACTCCCATCATACTGTTTCAGAGAACACAGCTAGAACTCCCATCATACTGTTTCAGAGAACACAGCTAGAACTCCCATCAAACTGTTTCAGAGAACACAGCTAGAACCCACATCATACTGTTTCAGAGAACACAGCTAGAACTCCCATCATACTGTTTCAGAGAACACAGCTAGAACTCCCATCATACTGTTTCAGAGAACACAGCTAGAACTCCCATCATACTGTTTCAGAGAACACAGCTAGAACTCCCATCATACTGTTTCAGAGAACACAGCTAGAACTCCCATCATACTGTTTCAGAGAACACAGCTAGAACTCCCATCATACTGTTTCAGAGAACACAGCTAGAACTCCCATCATACTGTTTCAGAGAACACAGCTAGAACTCCCATCATACTGTTTCAGAGAACACAGCTAGAACTCCCATCATACTGTTTCAGAGAACACAGCTAGAACCCACATCATACTGTTTCAGAGAACACAGCTAGAACTCCCATCATACTGTTTCAGAGAACACAGCTAGAACCCACATCATACTGTTTCAGAGAACACAGCTAGAACTCCCATCATACTGTTTCAGAGAACACAGCTAGAACTCCCATCATACTGTTTCAGAGAACACAGCTAGAACTCCCATCATACTGTTTCACCAAGAGATGAGATACCTCATCAAACATCAGAACATCGCCTGACACACTGAGGCAGATAGATGTCAATCGAAGTCTAGCCTATATGTATTGTATTCAGTATTGTATTACCAATATGGATTGTATTCATTTTCAGCCAACCATGGTCATTTATGAACCAGGACAGCTGAGGAATAAGGTGTGACTCTTCCTCCACCAGGTGCTGTTGTCAGTAACATCCAGGTGAGCTAACTTGTGGATGAGGGAGGATACATTTTACATTTACATTTTAGTCATTTAGCAGACTCTCTTATCCAGAGCGACTTACAGTTAGTGAGTGCATACATTTTACATACTGGGATACCACTTACCTGACCCACCAGACTCACCCGCAGGACAGACAGAGCCCCGCCCCAGAGCAGACACAACTCACCTGGACAGAAGACCCAGAGCAGACACAACTCACCTGGACACAAGACCCAGAGCAGACACAACTCACCTGGACAGAAGACCCAGAGCAGAGAAGACACAGCTCACCTGCAGTCCCAGAGAAGTCACAGCTCACCTGCAGTCCCAGAGAAGTCACAGCTCACCTGCAGTCCCAGAGAAGTCACAGCTCACCTGCAGTCCCAGAGAAGTCACAGCTCACCTGCAGTCCCAGAGCAGCAGATCCTCCTGTCCTGAAGGTATCCCAGGGTTCCACCAGGTAAGGAACAGACACACAGATCTGTTAACCACCAACCTGTGGGTTTGGCTATCTCTCCTCTGAGCCTCTAGTACTTTGCTTTTAGAAATATATTCTGATACTGTTTGTTATTATTGTGCATATGCTGGACATTGTATTCCACTGTGCTCTTCAAACCCATCAGCCTGTTGTCCTGAGCTATAACCAGCTCTAGACTGGACCTCTTAGTAGAACAGTGTGAGAGACCGGGACACTGGCTGACATCAAAGCACCGGATAGTGTATCAAGGAGCTGTGGCAGATCATTTTGTAGCATTTATGTTTTGTTTTTATTTTATATTTTACTGGGCTGATGGTGCCTGCATCTGATGGTCAGTCTCAGCAGAGGGAGAGAGCAGCAGACTGAGGGTCCGCCTCTCAACAGCCCTCCGCTCTCCCTTTCCTCCAGTGACACTGACCAAATAGGGACACCATCTTCCAGCTCATGGTGAAACTCGAGTCACACCGCATTATTTCTGCCTCATGCACAAATTCAGAGAAAGTGAAATTCCTTGATATTAAAAAAGACCCAGGCTGCTAATAACAATGCAAGCCTATCGATACACTTTCCTACTCATTACTGCTACAGTGCTGGTTGTAGCGTGGAAAAAGGAAGAGTGGAAGAAGGAAGAAAGCACATTTTATGGCTTATAAAAGTGTTGAAGACAGTGTTGACAGTGCTGAGTAAGAACTTAAACATGAATTCGCTCATAAAAACAGAAGCTCGGTGCTGTAATCGTTGACAGTCTCTCTCTAGTCATGGTTTTAAACGTTTTGAAATCTCACGGTATCAACTTTGCTGTAGCACATATTTTTTTACGCCTGCTACGTTACTGCAGACACGGTAATCTGAGCCATCCGATTGGCCAGCGGTAGGCCTATAGAGCACTTGATTTGCTCCCCCCGGGGCCGCCAGGAAGGCGTAGTTTGTACCTTCAGACACATAAAATGGTTCAAAATGGGAACAGTTGGCCTACCCGGCGCGCAGGGCAGCTGAATCAGGTGCACCTACCGCCGACAGCCCCAGAGGAATAAAATAAAAATAGGATCGCAAGGCTTTACCAGTCAATGGCGATGGACCAGTTGGTGACCACTGCTCTATAGGATCTAGCGGTAGCAGCACATACATCCAGAACTTTCTGAAGCTTTCACTTCTCTCTGACATTCTCTATTAGCCACAGAGCTCTCGCTGCTTAGCAACAGCCACCAGACAGAGTTCCATCCACCGGAGTTCCATCCAGGCATGCGGTTATGAACTTCTCCTTGTGTTATTGTTTGTATAATAAGCATATAGGCTAGTCCTGATGTGGCAATAATCACACTGGGCTTTCAGAGGTTCCTTCTCAGACTCTGTAGACTAGTCTTTAGTTAAAGGGCTGAGTTATGACATAGAGTACCGGTGAGAAGAAGAGTTGATAGGTCAGAAGGACAAGCAGAATAGAAATGGTACTTATGTATGATGTATCAGGAAAAGTATGCCACAAATATTACTGCGTAATCATCCAGTAGTTCAACTTCATGGGATGCATGTTTCGTCACAAATTGTTTTGGACTGATGCCCGACTGAGCATTCTACTCAATGCATCGTCAATGAGTGCTGATGAAGATTTCATCAAAAGTGTATTACAGTTGCTTGGAAATACAATGACATTCAAAAGGAGGCAAATGATGAATAGGAAAACCTTTTGTCGTCTTTTTGATTTCACCAATCAGGCCTTTTATGGGAGAGTGGCCAGACGGTAAAAGACACATGACAGCCCGCCTGGAGTTTGCCAAAAAAGGCACCTGAAGACTCTCAGACCATGAGAAACAAGATTCTCTGGTCTGAGGAAACCAAGATTAAACTCTTTGGCCTGAATGCCAAGTGTCACGTCTGGAGGAAACCTGGCGCCATCCCTACGGTGAAGCATGGTGGTGGCAGCATCATGCTGTGGGGATTTTTTTCAGTGGCAAGGACTGGGAGACTAGTCAGGATCGGGGGAAAGATGAACAGAGCAAAGTACAGAGAGATCCTTGATGAAAACCTGTTCCAGAGCGCTCAGGACCTCCGACGGGGGGCGAAGGTTCACCGTCCAACAGGACAACGACCCTAAGCACACAGCCAAGACAACACTGGAGTGGCTTCGGGACAAGTCTCTGAATGTCCCTGAGTGGCCCAGCCAGAGCCTGGACTTGAACCCGATCTATGATCTCTGGAGAGACCTGAAAATTGCTGTGCAGCAACACTCCCCATCCAACCTGACAGAGCTTGAGAGGATCTGCAGAGAGGAATGGGAGAAACTCCCCAAATGCAGGTGTGCCAAGCTTGTAGCGTCATACCCAAGAAGACTCGATGCAGTAATCGCTGCCAAAGGCGCTTCAACAAAGTACTGAGTAATGGGTCTGAATACTTATGTAAATGTGATATTTCAGTTTTTTAATTGTAATACATTTGAAAAAAAATCTAAAAAACCTGTTTTTGCTTTGTCATTATGGGGTATTGTGTGTAGATTGATGGGGAAAAAAACTATTTAATCAATTTTAGAATACGGCTGTAATGTAACAAAGTGGAAAAAGTAAAGGTGTCTGAATACTTTCCGAATGCACTGTAACGTTAGCTAGCTAGGTAAGATTGAGGGGAGGCCACCAGATTGACTTTAGATGCAGTATAACGTTAGCTAGCTAGCCAAGATTGAAGGGAGACCACCTGATTTTTAGCTAGCTAACGTTAGTATTTCTAGCTATTTTTGACTAACTTTGCTAGCTAATTACATTGCCATCTGTCTAAAGTGAATTTGACAACATGATAATGCTGGGAAAGTTGTTTCCTATTACAGTAAATATTTGACTACTTTAGCAATGTCATGGTATTTCCAGGCACTATAGTGTAATTTAGACTAAACAGTAGTTACCTCCGTCCAGAATGACTGGTCTTATCGCCACGTTAGGGCACCACTATGGCGCCGCCGGCAGAGGGCGGCTTGAGAACGTTCATAACAATGGCAAGACGCGACTGAGTGACGGAGGTACAAGGATAATGAAAACGTCCATGCCTGTCAAGATGTGTGCAGTGTGTACAGTAATGATCAGTAACACGTTGGGAGAGCAGACAGATGGCAGGTTGTGTAGAACAGACTGTTACTGGTGGTTACACACTGAAACCCTGATGTGATGCTACCGGACGGACGGAACACAACCCTAATGTTCCACCAGTAAAGACACAGTGACCACAACCCTAATGTTCCACCAGTAAATCCACAGTGAACACAACCCTAATGTTCCACTAGTAAAGCCACAGTGAACACAACCCTAATGTTCCACCAGTAAAGCCACAGTGAACACAACCCTAATGTTCCACTAGTAAAGCCACAGTGAACACAACCCTAATGTTCCACCAGTAAAGCCACAGTGAACACAACCCTAATGTTCCACCAGTAAAGCCACAGTGACCACAACCCTAATGTTCCACTAGTAAAGCCACAGTGAACACAACCCTAATGTTCCACTAGTAAAGCCACAGTGAACACAACCCTAATGTTCCACTAGTAAAGCCACAGTGACCACAACCCTAATGTTCCACTAGTAAAGCCACAGTGACCACAACCCTAATGTTCCACCAGTAAAGCCACAGTGAACACAACCCTAATGTTCCACTAGTAAAGCCACAGTGACCACAACCCTAATGTTCCACTAGTAAAGCCACAGTGAACACAACCCTAATGTTCCACCAGTAAAGCCACAGTGAACACAACCCTAATGTTCCACTAGTAAAGCCACAGTGAACACAACCCTAATGTTCCACCAGTAAAGCCACAGTGAACACAACCCTAATGTTCCCCCAGTAAAGCCACAGTGAACACAACCCTAATGTTCCCCCAGTAAAGCCACAGTGAACACAACCCTAATGTTCCACTAGTAAAGCCACAGTGACCACAACCCTAATGTTCCACTAGTAAAGCCACAGTGACCACAACCCTAATGTTCCACCAGTAAAGCCACAGTGAACACAACCCTAATGTTCCACTAGTAAAGCCACAGTGACCACAACCCTAATGTTCCACCAGTAAAGCCACAGTGAACACAACCCTAATGTTCCACTAGTAAAGCCACAGTGACCACAACCCTAATGTTCCACCAGTAAAGCCACAGTGAACACAACCCTAATGTTCCCCCAGTAAAGCCACAGTGACCACAACCCTAATGTTCCCCCAGTAAAGCCACAGTGAACACAACCCTAATGTTCCACTAGTAAAGCCACAGTGACCACAACCCTAATGTTCCACCAGGAAAGCCACAGTGAACACAACCCTAATGTTCCACCAGTAAAGCCACAGTGAACACAACCCTAATGTTCCCCCAGTAAAGCCACAGTGAACACAACCCTAATGTTCCCCCAGTAAAGCCACAGTGGGAAGGAGTAAATAGATTAAATGATAGTGGCTGGGAGGGTGTTGTTCCTGGCAGGGCTAGACTGTAGCTGTATCCCAACTGCCACCCTATTCCCTACACAGTGCACTACTGGCTCCAGTCCAATCTAGTGCACTATATAGGGAATAGGGTGCTATTTGGGACGCAGGCTGTGTTTCTGCCGGCCTCTTGGTGACATCCCATACAACAGCTGCTTAGCATCACTAGGAGGCCTGTGAAGCCTGGTCAGTCCTCCCACGCGCGCACACACCGCAGAGAGCTGCAGAGAAATGCTGCAGAGAGCCGAGGTCGAAGGCTTAAAGCCATCAGATTCTATCTCCCCATCTCTCCATATACAGTATGATAGCTGCTGTCTGGTGGTGAGTGCTTTGAGTTGACTGTTCTGGAACAGACCAGGGGTGGGCAAACTACGCCTGCAGGCCGCATTTCAATCGGCTGGCAGGCTGGATGCCAGGGATGTTGTCAAAATAAAGTTTTTAATTCGAAATCCAAATGGGGCCCTCGAGCCCAGAAGTTGTCCCATCCCTTAGACTAGACCATAATACCAAAAAGACAGGACTTTGATTGATGTATAGACAGAAGATGTAGTGGCTGCACAACAGGCTGTGGCTTCACATGTGCTTGGCTAGGACCATAAGGGTCTAGGCCTGAAGCTTGGCTACGACCATAAGGGTCCAGGCCTGAAGCTTGGCTAGGACCATAAGGGTCCAGGCCTGAAGATTGGCTAGGACCATAAGGGCACGAGGGGTTGAAGCTTGGCTAGGACCATAAGGGTCCAGGCCTGAAGCTTGGCTAGGACCATAAGGGCACGAGGGGTTGAAGCTTGGCTAGGACCATAAGGGCACGAGGGGTTGAAGCTTGGCTAGGACCATGAGGGTCCGTGGCCTGAAGCTTGGCTAGGACCATAAGGGCACGAGGGGTTGAAGCTTGGCTAGGACCATAAGGGTCCAGGCCTGAAGCTTGGCTAGGACCATAAGGGCACGAGGGGTTGAAGCTTGGCTAGGACCATAAGGGCACGAGGGGTTGAAGCTTGGCTAGGACCATGAGGGTCCGTGGCCTGAAGCTTGGCTAGGACCATGAGGGCACGAGGGGTTGAAGATTGGCTAGGACCATGAGGGTCCGTGGCCTGAAGCTTGGCTAGGACCATAAGGGCACGAGGGGTTGAAGCTTGGCTAGGACCATGAGGGTCCGTGGCCTGAAGCTTGGCTAGGACCATGAGGGTCCGTGGCCTGAAGCTTGGCTAGGACCATGAGGGTCCGTGGCCTGGAATGAACACAAGGATCTTCACAGTATGCTGTTTGGAGTGCAGCCTGTGACTCTGAGCCAAGTGAGTTTCCAGAAGTGTTCTCTTACTGTATCTGATGAGCTGAGGAACACATATCAGTGTCTCCTTTCCTCTACTGGAGATGGATGTTCTGTTCTCAGAACATGAGCCGTTGGTTTAGAAATGTTCTTGTAATTGTGCCATTTTTTTGTTAATGTTTTCTCCGCTGACTGGAGAACTGAAGGTAATAACTGAAGAAAAGAGAACGTCTTTCTCTGTCATGAATCATGCAGGCACTCGCATTTAGATGCTTTCGTTGCCAATTTCAATCATGGCTGGAGTGGTTCTTAACTCACACAGCTCCATACTGTACATTATATCCAGTGTACCACATGGAGAGTAGGAGAGCTGACAGCAGCCTGGAGCGCGGGATCCAGGAGGGGGTGCTGGTGAGTGGGAGGAGAATCGTGACAGCCGGTCTGCCGCAAGTAATATGGAGAGCACGAGAGAAAGGAGATGGAGGGCGAGCTAAAGATGGATAGAGACTGGATGGGAGAGAGATGGAGGAAGAGCGAGGGGAAGACAGAAGGAGAGCGAAGGAATGAGATTGAAAGAGGGCAGACGTAGGAGTGCATGCAGAATCCGGCACACATTGCCAAGCTGAGGCCCATCCAGTCTGTTTCTGTCTACACGACGCCCACACTGCACGACTGGTGTCTCCTATCCTCTTCAATAGAAACCTTCCTGACAGAGTGGTGATCTAGTAATATGTGATAGGTGGGACCCTGAGTAGCCAAACAAGCTACAGTAAGGAGCCATACAGTAGATAGTCAGCTGAAGACGTCACACAGTTGTAGATAAACAGTTGTAGATAAACAGTTGTAGATAAATAGTTGTAGGTAAACAGTTGTAGGTAAACAGTTGATAATAAACAGTTGTAGGTAAACAGTTGTAAATAAACAGTTGTAAATAAACAGTTGTTGATAAACAGTTGTAGATAAACAGTTGATAACAAACAGTTGTAGGTAAATAGTTGTAGATAAACAATTGATAATAAACAGTTGTAGGTAAACAGTTGTAGGTAAACAGTTGTAGGTAAACAGTTGTAGGTAAACAGTTGATAATAAACAGTTGTAGGTAAACCGTTGATAATAAACAGTTGTAGGTAAACAGTTGTAGGTAAACAGTTGTAGGTAAACAGTTGTAGATAAACAATTGATAATAAACAGTTGTAGGTAAACAGTTGTAGGTAAACAGTTGATAATAAACAGTTGATAATAAACAGTTGTAGGTAAACAGTTGTAGGTAAACAGTTGATAATAAACAGTTGATAATAAACAGTTGATAATAAACAGTTGATAATAAACAGTTGTAGGCAAACAGTTGTAGGTAAACAGTTGTAGGTAAACAGTTGTAGGTAAACAGTTGTAGGTAAATAGTTGTAGGTAAACAGTTGATAATAAACAGTTGTAGGTAAACAGTTGTAGGTAAACAGTTGATAATAAACAGTTGATAATAAACAGTTGATAATAAACAGTTGTAGGTAAACAGTTGTAGGTAAACAGTTGTAGGTAAACAGTTGATAATAAAAAGTTGTTGGTAAATAGTTGTAGATAAACAGTTGATAATAAACAGTTGTAGGTAAACAGTTGTAGGTAAACAGTTGTAGGTAAACAGTTGATAATAAACAGTTGTAGGTAAACAGTTGATAATAAACAGTTGTAGGTAAACAGTTGTAGGTAAACAGTTGTAGGTAAACAGTTGTAGGTAAATAGTTGTAGGTAAACAGTTGTAGGTAAACAGTTGAAAATAAACAGTTGTAGGTAAACAGTTGTAAATAAACAGTTGTAGATAAACAGTTGATAATAAACAGTTGTAGGTAAATAGTTGTAGATAAACAATTGATAATAAACAGTTGTAGGTAAATAGTTGTAGGTAAACAGTTGATAATAAACAGTTGTAGGTAAATAGTTGTAGATAAACAATTGATAATAAACAGTTGATAATAAACAGTTGTAGGTAAACAGTTGTAGGTAAACAGTTGTAGGTAAACAGTTGTAGATAAACAGTTGTAGATAAACAGTTGTAGATAAACAGTTGTAGATAAACAGTTGTAGATAAATAGTTGTAGGTAAACAGTTGTAGGTAAACAGTTGATAATAAACAGTTGTAGGTAAACAGTTGTAAATAAACAGTTGTTGATAAACAGTTGTAGATAAACAGTTGATAATAAACAGTTGTAGGTAAATAGTTGTAGATAAACAATTGATAATAAACAATTGTAGGTAAACAGTTGTAGGTAAACAGTTGTAGGTAAACAGTTGATAATAAACAGTTGTAGGTAAACCGTTGATAATAAACAGTTGTAGGTAAACAGTTGTAGGTAAACAGTTGTAGGTAAACAGTTGTAGGTAAACAGTTGTAGGTAAACAGTTGTAGGTAAACAGTTGTAGGTAAATAGTTGTAGGTAAACAGTTGTAGGTAAACAGTTGATAATAAACAGTTGTAAATAAACAGTTGTAGATAAACAGTTGATAATAAACAGTTGTAGGTAAATAGTTGTAGATAAACAATTGATAATAAACAGTTGTAGGTAAACAGTTGTAGGTAAACAGTTGATAATAAACAGTTGATAATAAACAGTTGTAGGTAAACAGTTGTAGGTAAACAGTTGATAATAAACAGTTGATAATAAACAGTTGTAGGCAAACAGTTGTAGGCAAACAGTTGTAGGCAAACAGTTGTAGGCAAACAGTTGTAGGCAAACAGTTGTAGGCAAACAGTTGTAGGCAAACAGTTGTAGGCAAACAGTTGTAGGTAAATAGTTGTAGGTAAATAGTTGTAGGTAAACAGTTGATAATAAACAGTTGATAATAAACAGTTGTAGGTAAATAGTTGTAGATAAACAATTGATAATAAACAGTTGTAGGTAAACAGTTGTAGGTAAACAGTTGTAGGTAAACAGTTGTAGGTAAACAGTTGTAGGTAAACAGTTGATAATAAACAGTTGTAGGTAAACAGTTGTAGGTAAACAGTTGTAGGTAAACAGTTGTAGGTAAACAGTTGTAGGTAAACAGTTGATAATAAACAGTTGATAGTAAACAGTTGATAATAAACAGTTGTAGGTAAACAGTTGTAAATAAACAGTTGTAGATAAACAGTTGATAATAAACAGTTGTAGGTAAATAGTTGTAGATAAACAGTTGATAATAAACAGTTGTAGGTAAACAGTTGTAGGTAAACAGTTGTAGGTAAACAGTGTATAATAAACAGTTGTAGGTAAACAGTTGTAGATAAACAGTTGTAGATAAATAGTTGTAGGTAAACAGTTGTAGGTAAACAGTTGATAATAAACAGTTGTAGGTAAACAGTTGTAAATAAACAGTTGTTGATAAACAGTTGTAGGTAAACAGTTGTAGGTAAACAGTTGATAATAAACAGTTGTAGATAAACAGTTGATAATAAATAGTTGTAGGTAAACAGTTGTAGGTAAACAGTTGATAATAAACAGTTGTAGGTGAACAGTTGTAGGTGAACAGTTGATAATAAACAGTTGTAGATAAACAGTTGTAGGTAAACAGTTGTAGGTAAACAGTTGTAGGTAAACAGTTGCAGGTAAACAGTTGATAATAAACAGTTGTAGGTAAACAGTTGATAATAAACAGTTGTAGGTGAACAGTTGTAGGTGAACAGTTGTAGGTGAACAGTTGATAATAAACAGTTGTAGATAAACAGTTGTGGATAAACAGTTGTGGGTAAACAGTTGTAGGTAAACAGTTGTAGGTAAACAGTTGTAGGTAAACAGTTGATAATAAACAGTTGATAATAAATAGTTGTAGGTAAACAGTTGTAGGTAAACAGTTGATAATAAACAGTTGTAGGTAAACAGTTGATAATAAACAGTTGTAGGTAAACAGTTGTAGGTAAACAGTTGTAGATAAACAGTTGTAGGTAAACAGTTGTAGGTAAACAGTTGATAATAAACAGTTGAAGATAAAGAGTTGATAATAAACAGTTGTAGGTAAACAGTTGTAGGTAAACAGTTGTAGGTAAACAGTTGAAGGTAAACAGTTGAAGGTAAACAGTTGAAGGTAAAGAGTTGAAGGTAAAGAGTTGAAGGTAAAGAGTTGAAGTTTAACAGTTGAAGGTTAACAGTTGAAAATAAACAGTTGAAGGTAAAATGTAGATAAACAGTTGAAGGTAAACAGTTGAAGGTAAACAGTTGAAGGTAAAGAGTTGAAGAAAAAAGAGTTGAAGAAAAAAAGTTGAAGGTAAACAGTTGAAGATAAACAGTTGAAGGTAAACAGTTGAAGGTAAACAGTTGAAGGTAAACAGTTGTAGATTAACAGTTGTAAATAAACAGTTGTAAATAAACAGTTGTAAATAAACAGTTGTAAATAAACAGTTGTAGATAAACAGTTGTAGATAAACAGTTGTAGATAAACAGTTGTAGGTAAACAGTTGTAGGTAAACAGTTGTAGGTAATCAGTTGATAATAAACAGTTGTAGATAACAGTGGTAAATAAACAGTTGAAGGTAAACAGTTGTAAAAAAAAAACAGTTGTAGATAAACAGTTGAAGGTAAACAGTTGAAGGTAAACAGTTGTAGGTAAACCGTTGATAATAAACAGTTGTAGGTAAACAGTTGATAATAAACAGTTGTAGATAAACAGTTGTAGATAAATAGTTGTAGGTAAACTGTTCTAAATAAACAGTTCTAAATAAACAGTTGTAGGTAAACAGTTGTAGGTAAACAGTTGTAGGTAAACAGTTGATAATAAACAGTTGTAGAAAAACAGTTGTAGGTAAACAGTTGATAATAAACAGTTGTAGGTAAACAGTTGTAGATAAACAGTTGTAGATAAACAGTTGTAGGTAAACAGTTGTAAATAAACAGTTGTTGATAAACAGTTGTAGATAAAAAGTTGATAATAAACAGTTGTAGGTAAATAGTTGTAGATAAACAATTGATAATAAACAGTTGTAGGTAAACAGTTGATAATAAACAGTTGTAGGTAAACAGTTGATAATAAACAGTTGTAGGTAAACAGTTGTAGGTAAACAGTTGTAGGTAAACAGTTGTAGGTAAACAGTTGTAGGTAAACAGTTGATAATAAACAGTTGTAGGTAAACAGTTGTAGGTAAACAGTTGTAGGTAAACAGTTGTAGGTAAACAGTTGATAATAAACAGTTGTAGATAAACAGTTGTAGATAAATAGTTGTAGATAAATAGTTGTAGGTAAACAGTTGTAGGTAAACAGTTGATAATAAACAGTTGTAGGTAAACAGTTGATAATAAACAGTTGTAGAAAAACAGTTGTAGGTAAACAGTTGATAATAAACAGTTGTAGGTAAACAGTTGAAGGTAAACAGTTGTAAATAAACAGTTGTAGATAAACAGTTGAAGGTAAACAGTTGATAATAAACAGTTTATAATAAACAGTTGTAGATAAACAGTTGTAGATAAACAGTTGTAGATAAACAGTTGTAGATAAACAGTTGTAGGTAAACAGTTGTAGGTAAACAGTTGTAGGTAAACAGTTGTAGGTAAACAGTTGTAGGTAAACAGTTGAAGGTAAACAGTTGTAGATAAACAGTTGATAATAAACAGTTGTAGGTAAACAGTTGATAATAAACAGTTGTAGAAAAACAGTTGTAGGTAAACAGTTGATAATAAACAGTTGTAGGTAAACAGTTGTAGATAAACAGTTGTAGGTAAACAGTTGTAGGTAAACAGTTGTAGGTAAACAGTTGCAGGTAAACAGTTGCAGGTAAACAGTTGATAATAAACAGTTGTAGGGAAACAGTTGTAGGTAAACAGTTGATAATAAACAGTTGTAGGTAAACAGTTGAAGGTAAACAGTTGTAAATAAACAGTTGTAGATAAACAGTTGAAGGTAAACAGTTGATAATAAACAGTTTATAATAAACAGTTGTAGATAAACAGTTGTAGATAAACAGTTGTAGATAAACAGTTGATAATAAACAGTTGAAGGTAAACAGTTGTAAATAAACAGTTGTAGATAAACAGTTGATAATAAACAGTTGTAGATAAACATTTGTGGATAAACAGTTGATAATAAACAGTTGTAGATAAACAGTTGTGGATAAACAGTTGTGGATAAACAGTTGTAGGTAAACAGTTGTAGGTAAACAGTTGTAGGTAAACAGTTGTAGGTAAACAGTTGATAATAAACAGTTGTAGATAAACAGTTGATAATAAATAGTTGTAGGTAAACAGTTGTAGGTAAACAGTTGATAATAAACAGTTGTAGGTAAACAGTTGATAATAAACAGTTGTAGGTAAACAGTTGTAGGTAAACAGTTGTAGGTAAACAGTTGATAATAAACAGTTGTAGATAAACAGTTGATAATAAATAGTTGTAGGTAAACAGTTGTAGGTAAACAGTTGATAATAAACAGTTGTAGATAAACAGTTGATAATAAACAGTTGTAGGTAAATAGTTGTAGATAAACAATTGATAATAAACAGTTGTAGGTAAACAGTTGTAGGTAAACAGTTGTAGGTAAACAGTTGTAGGTAAACAGTTGTAGGTAAACAGTTGTAGGTAAACAGCTGTAGGTAAACAGTTGTAGGTAAACAGTTGTAGGTAAACAGTTGTAGGTAAACAGTTGTAGGTAAATAGTTGTAGGTAAACAGTTGTAGGTAAATAGTTGTAGGTAAACAGTTGTAGGTAAACAGTTGTAAATAAACAGTTGTAGATAAACAGTTGTAGATAAACAATTGATAATAAACAGTTGTAGGTAAACAGTTGTAGGTAAACAGTTGATAATAAACAGTTGATAATAAACAGTTGATAATAAACAGTTGTAGGTAAACAGTTGTAGGTAAACAGTTGATAATAAACAGTTGATAATAAACAGTTGATAATAAACAGTTGTAGGCAAACAGTTGTAGGCAAACAGTTGTAGGCAAACAGTTGTAGGCAAACAGTTGTAGGTAAACAGTTGTAGGTAAACAGTTGTAGGTAAACAGTTGTAGGTAAATAGTTGTAGGTAAACAGTTGATAATAAACAGTTGTAGGTAAATAGTTGTAGATAAACAATTGATAATAAACAGTTGTAGGTAAACAGTTGTAGGTAAACAGTTGTAGGTAAACAGTTGTAGGTAAACAGTTGTAGGTAAACAGTTGATAATAAACAGTTGTAGGTAAACAGTTGTAGGTAAACAGTTGATAATAAACAGTTGATAGTAAACAGTTGATAATAAACAGTTGTAGGTAAACAGTTGTAAATAAACAGTTGTAGATAAACAGTTGATAATAAACAGTTGTAGGTAAATAGTTGTAGATAAACAGTTGATAATAAACAGTTGTAGGTAAACAGTTGTAGGTAAACAGTTGTAGGTAAACAGTGTATAATAAACAGTTGTAGGTAAACAGTTGTAGATAAACAGTTGTAGATAAATAGTTGTAGGTAAACAGTTGTAGGTAAACAGTTGATAATAAACAGTTGTAGGTAAACAGTTGTAAATAAACAGTTGTTGATAAACAGTTGTAGGTAAACAGTTGTAGGTAAACAGTTGATAATAAACAGTTGTAGATAAACAGTTGATAATAAATAGTTGTAGGTAAACAGTTGTAGGTAAACAGTTGATAATAAACAGTTGTAGGTGAACAGTTGTAGGTAAACAGTTGATAATAAACAGTTGTAGATAAACAGTTGTAGGTAAACAGTTGTAGGTAAACAGTTGCAGGTAAACAGTTGATAATAAACAGTTGTAGGTAAACAGTTGATAATAAACAGTTGTAGGTGAACAGTTGTAGGTGAACAGTTGTAGGTGAACAGTTGTAGGTAAACAGTTGATAATAAACAGTTGTGGATAAACAGTTGTGGGTAAACAGTTGTAGGTAAACAGTTGTAGGTAAACAGTTGTAGGTAAACAGTTGATAATAAACAGTTGATAATAAATAGTTGTAGGTAAACAGTTGTAGGTAAACAGTTGATAATAAACAGTTGTAGGTAAACAGTTGATAATAAACAGTTGTAGGTAAACAGTTGTAGATAAACAGTTGTAGGTAAACAGTTGTAGGTAAACAGTTGATAATAAACAGTTGAAGATAAAGAGTTGATAATAAACAGTTGTAGGTAAACAGTTGTAGGTAAACAGTTGTAGGTAAACAGTTGAAGGTAAACAGTTGAAGGTAAACAGTTGAAGGTAAACAGTTGAAGGTAAACAGTTGAAGGTAAACAGTTGAAGGTAAAGAGTTGAAGGTTAACAGTTGAAGGTTAACAGTTGAAAATAAACAGTTGAAGGTAAAATGTAGATAAACAGTTGAAGGTAAACAGTTGAAGGTAAACAGTTGAAGGTAAAGAGTTGAAGAAAAAAGAGTTGAAGAAAAAGAGTTGAAGGTAAACAGTTGAAGGTAAACAGTTGAAGGTAAACAGTTGAAGGTAAACAGTTGAAGGTAAACAGTTGAAGGTAAACAGTTGTAGATTAACAGTTGTAAATAAACAGTTGTAAATAAACAGTTGTAGATAAACAGTTGTAGATAAACAGTTGTAGATAAACAGTTGTAGATAAACAGTTGAAGGTAAACAGTTGAAGGTAAACAGTTGTAGGTAAACCGTTGATAATAAACAGTTGTAGGTAAACAGTTGATAATAAACAGTTGTAGATAAACAGTTGTAGATAAATAGTTGTAGGTAAACTGTTCTAAATAAACAGTTCTAAATAAACAGTTGTAGGTAAACAGTTGTAGGTAAACAGTTGTAGGTAAACAGTTGATAATAAACAGTTGTAGAAAAACAGTTGTAGGTAAACAGTTGATAATAAACAGTTGTAGGTAAACAGTTGTAGATAAACAGTTGTAGATAAACAGTTGTAGGTAAACAGTTGTAAATAAACAGTTGTAGATAAAAAGTTGATAATAAACAGTTGTAGGTAAACAGTTGATAATAAACAGTTGTAGGTAAACAGTTGATAATAAACAGTTGTAGGTAAACAGTTGTAGGTAAACAGTTGTAGGTAAACAGTTGTAGGTAAACAGTTGATAATAAACAGTTGATAATAAACAGTTGTAGGTAAACAGTTGTAGGTAAACAGTTGTAGGTAAACAGTTGATAATAAACAGTTGTAGATAAACAGTTGTAGATAAATAGTTGTAGATAAATAGTTGTAGGTAAACAGTTGTAGGTAAACAGTTGATAATAAACAGTTGTAGGTAAACAGTTGATAATAAACAGTTGTAGAAAAACAGTTGTAGGTAAACAGTTGATAATAAACAGTTGTAGGTAAACAGTTGAAGGTAAACAGTTTATAATAAACAGTTTATAATAAACAGTTGTAGATAAACAGTTGTAGATAAACAGTTGTAGATAAACAGTTGTAGGTAAACAGTTGTAGGTAAACAGTTGTAGGTAAACAGTTGTAGGTAAACAGTTTTAGGTAAACAGTTTTAGATAAACAGTTGAAGGTAAACAGTTGTAGATAAACAGTTGATAATAAACAGTTGTAGGTAAACAGTTGATAATAAACAGTTGTAGAAAAACAGTTGTAGGTAAACAGTTGATAATAAACAGTTGTAGGTAAACAGTTGTAGATAAAAAGTTGTAGATAAACAGTTGTAGGTAAACAGTTGTAGATAAACAGTTGTAGGTAAACAGTTGTAGGTAAACAGTTGCAGGTAAACAGTTGCAGGTAAACAGTTGATAATAAACAGTTGTAGGGAAACAGTTGTAGGTAAACAGTTGATAATAAACAGTTGTAGGTAAACAGTTGAAGGTAAACAGTTGTAAATAAACAGTTGTAGATAAACAGTTGAAGGTAAACAGTTGATAATAAACAGTTTATAATAAACAGTTGTAGATAAACAGTTGTAGATAAACAGTTGATAATAAACAGTTGTAGGTAAACAGTTGAAGGTAAACAGTTGTAAATAAACAGTTGTAGATAAACAGTTGATAATAAACAGTTGTAGATAAACATTTGTGGATAAACAGTTGATAATAAACAGTTGTAGATAAACAGTTGTGGATAAACAGTTGTAGGTAAACAGTTGTAGGTAAACAGTTGATAATAAACAGTTGTAGATAAACAGTTGATAATAAATAGTTGTAGGTAAACAGTTGTAGGTAAACAGTTGATAATAAACAGTTGTAGGTAAACAGTTGATAATAAACAGTTGTAGGTAAACAGTTGTAGGTAAACAGTTGTAGGTAAACAGTTGATAATAAACAGTTGTAGATAAACAGTTGATAATAAATAGTTGTAGGTAAACAGTTGTAGGTAAACAGTTGATAATAAACAGTTGTAGGTAAACAGTTGATAATAAACAGTTGTAGGTAAACAGTTGTAGGTAAACAGTTGTAGGTAAACAGTTGTAGGTAAACAGTTGTAGGTAAACAGTTGTAGGTAAACAGTTGATAATAAACAGTTGATAATAAACAGTTACCTGCTTCTATGTGTCAATATCAGGGGACTAGAGACAGGAGTAGGGTTGCAAAGCTACCGGTAATTTACCAAAGTTACCAGAATCCTTTGGTAATTAAGAGAATCTATTGCAATCTATCATAATTTTGGTCATTTATACTTGAATAACGTAAAAATTAATAAATAATGGTTTATAGTATTAAAATATTATATCTGTGTCCATATTGTCCAAGATTGTCTAGTAGATAGACCATATGGTTCAAGAGAAAATAGTCTAATCAACAATGCCATTATTTTTCAATTAACTCTGCAACTCTTCCAACGATTAACTTTTTTCACAACTGCCACCAGTTTGACGCCAAAACATTTCATTCTGTAACCCTCATATTAAACACCAATTATATGAACTATATTGATGGTTTGTATTTAGGATCATGTTTTACAGATTTGTCATTCTATTCTATTTTATTTTAATCATCTTATTTAATTATTTCATATTTTACATGTGATAAGGCCACACAGAGGGCCAGAGATGATTACAGACACCTGTGATAATCTGAAGTACCCCAAAGGGCCACTAGATATTTTGTGATAGATTGCATAAAATCCTTGAAAGATACCAAATTTAGGTAGTTTACTGGTAAACTTAGAAAGTTTCCATTAAAACCCCCTCCCTTTGGAACCCTAGACAGGAGCCATGTGGGATTGCCAGTCCAAATATGTCTGCATCTTTCTCCTGCTAGCCCTGTCGGGCCTCTTCTTCCTGTTCCGTAACATCAACATTCTGGAGGTGAGGACCTTGCATCTATCACCATCTACCTGCATTAGTCTACCACACCTCCCCCTTAGTGACCTCTACTCTCCTCCATAGTGGAAGCTCAACAGCACATTGGACCTAAGCAGCATCCACTCAGAGGGCCCTCCTTCCCTGGACCGCAAGCAGAGCTTCTGTAGCCACCTGGGCCAGGAGCCGTCTCCTGAGGAGGCTCTGGAGGAGCGTTCCCTCCTGGAGTCCATCGCCGGGCCAGAGCCTCCGCCCCGGTCCATGCCTACACCCCTGGACCAGACCAGTGACCCTGCACACAGCCTGTTTTCAATCCTGCCAGCAGGGGGTGGGAGAGAGAGGCACGTGGGGGACCAGCTGGAGGCTCTGGTCCTTATGAGCGATTTCCAGGGGCGTCCCAAGAGCCATGGTGGGGACTTCCTGCTGGCCCGGCTGCACTCCCCAGAGTTGGGGGCGGGCGTTGCAGGACAGGTGCTTGACCACTGGAACGGGACCTACTCTGCCATTTTTCCATTACTGTGGGAGGGGTCTGTATGGGTGGAGGTGACACTGGTCCATCCTAGTGAGGCAGTTTCTCTTCTACGACGCTTACAAGAGGAACGGCTAAACTGGGTGCCTTCCAAGAGCCTGTTCCGTTCTGGATCATTGTCTGAGACCACCAGGTGTAACCTGTGCCTGCCGGCCAACCAGCAGCCACTGTGCAATTACACAGACCCCCATACAGGGGAACCCTGGTTCTGCTACAAGCCTAAGCAGCTGGCTTGTGACACGCGGATCAACCACTTCACGACAGGCTCCCAGACATATCTGCAACATCTGACCAACAAAGATGCACTGCTCTTCCAGAGGTTAGTACGGGGGTAAATAATAATGTGTGTGGGAATAAGGACTCGTTTCAATCCGTAGCGCTGAAGTTCAGCGTTGTGGCCCGATTGACATTTAAAGGCAATGTTACCGAGGTAGTGGAGACTTCATTCGCGGTAAACGCTGCATATGTCGGCTCAATCGGAATTGACCTTTCAATTTCAACCACGCTATAGTGCTGAACTTGGGTGATTGAATCGAGTCTTAAGTGTACTGTATGTTTTATCTTGGACCTATGCAGTATTAATGCCTTTTTTTAGAGTGTTTCAGGTGAATGGTATTGCTTGCTGCAGGCTTTTCAATCAAGTAAAATTATTCTAACTTTTTTAGTGGCATCAACATCAACGGACGTATTCATGCAATGGGGTCTGACAGTGTAACTGTGCTGCCTAAGGAGAAAGGTAGGAGATGTGCTAAAATTATTGCAGAGTGTGAAGTGATGGTAGCTGGTTGTATTATATCTATAAAGTGATGGTAGCTGATTGTATTGTATCTGTAAAGTGATGGTAGCTGGTTGTATTGTATCTGTAAAGTGATGTTAGCTGATTGTATTGTGTCTGTAAAGTGATGGTAGCTGGTTGTATTGTATCTGTAAAGTGATGGTAGCTGGTTGTATTGTATCTGTAAAGTGATGGTAGCTGGTTGTATTGTATCTGTAAAGTGATGGTAGCTGGTTTAATTGTATCTGTATAGTGATGGTAGCTGGTTGTATTGTATCTGTAAAGTGATGGTAGCTGGTTGTATTGTATCTGTAAAGTGATGGTAGCTGGTTGTATTGTATCTGTAAAGTGATGGTAGCTGATTGTATTGTATCTGTAAAGTGATGGTAGCTGGTTGTATTGTATCTGTAAAGTGATGGTAGCTGATTGTATTGTATCTGTAAAGTGATGGTAGCTGGTTGTATTGTATCTGTAAAGTGATGGTAGCTGGTTGTATTGTATCTGTAAAGTGATGGTAGCTGGTTTTATTGTATCTGTAAAGTGATGGTAGCTGGTTGTATTGTATCTGTAAAGTGATGGTAGCTGGTTGTATTGTATCTGTAAAGTGATGGTAGCTGGTTGTATTGTATCTGTAAAGTGATGGTAGCTGGTTGTATTGTATCTGTATAGTGATGGTAGCTGGTTGTATTGTATCTGTAAAGTGATGGTAGCTGGTTGTATTGTATCTGTAAAGTGATGGTAGCTGGTTGTATTGTATCTGTAAAGTGATGGTAGCTGGTTGTATTGTATCTGTAAAGTGATGGTAGCTGGTTGTATTGTATCTGTAAAGTGATGGTAGCTGGTTGTATTGTATGTGTAAAGTGATGGTAGCTGGTTGATTTGTATCTGTAAAGTGATGGTAGCTGGTTGTTTTGTATCTGTAAAGTGATGGTAGCTGGTGCATCATGCCAGCTTTCGTATTTCAGACAAACCAGAGGAGGAAAGCAGCAGCGTAGCAGCAGCACCTATCAGGACCCCTCCCTCTGGGTATTACTTCCAGGGTTCGTGGCGGGCGCTGGGTGGCGTCGTAATACGCCAGTTTAACGACCCCACTACCATTATTCAGTGTCTGAAGGGCAAGCAGGTGTACATGTACGGCGACTCCAACGTTAGACAGTACTATGACTTCCTCACCAGCTTCGTGCCAGGTGAGTGTTGTTGGCCAAACCTATTACATCTTACACCCAGCTGTCTCAGGTGTGTTCAAATTCTCTCGCTCTACCTCAACATTCATCTCCCTCTCTCTCTGTCACAGAGCTGAAGAAGTTCAACCTTAGAAGTCATGTGAGAGCGGGGCCCTTCATGGCAGTGAACATCCCCCACAACATCCTGCTGAAGTACCGCTGCCACGGCCCCCCCATATTCTGGCCCCCTCTCAGCGTCAGTCAGCTACACTATGTAGCTAATGAGCTGGACGGCCTGGCCGGGGGATCAGACACTGTGGTAGTCATCGGCGTTTCGGCCCATTTCAGCTTTTTCCCTCTGCAGGCCTACATTCGCCGACTACGACAAATTCGAAGGGCGGTGGTGCGCCTTCTGGAACGGGCTCCGGGGACCATAGTAGTGGTGCGCTCTGCCAACCTCGACCAAAAGAAGGCTAACTTCATCAACAGTGACTGGATCTTGACGCAGATGGACAGGGTGCTGAAGGCCATGTTCAGGGGTGTGGATGTGTTGCTGCTGGATGCCTGGGAGATGACCCTTGCCCACAACCTCCCCCATGACCTTCACCCACCCCCCCCCATCATCAAGAACATGATCAACATAATCCTCTCAGGTGTCTGCCCCCTTCCATCATCAAGAACATGATCAACACAATCCTCTCAGGTGTCTGCCCCCCTTCCATCATCAAGAACATGATCAACACACTCCTCTCAGGTGTCTGCCCCCCCACATCATCAAGAACATGATCAACACACTCCTCTCAGGTGTCTGCCCCCCCCCCAATCATCAAGAACATGATCAACACAATCCTCTCAGGTGTCTGCCCCCCCCCACCCCCATCATCAAGAAAATGACACAACATCCTGACGACTTTAGGCAACCATTTATTTTGACTATTATGCAAATCTTTATGTTTTATATACAGCGCCGTCAGAAAGTATTCACACCCTTTTTCCACATTTTGTTGTGTTACAGCCTGAATTTACAATGAATGAAATAGAGATTTTGTGTCACTGGTCTACACACACAATACCCCATAATGTCAAAGTGGAATTATGTTTTTAGAAATGTTTACAAATTAATAAAAAATGAAAAGCTGAAATGTCTTGAGTCAATAGGTATTCAAGCCCTTTGTTATGGCAAGCCTAAAGTTCAGGAGTAAAAATGTGCTTAACATGTCACATAAGTGCAATAATCGTGTTCAACATTGGTTTATGAATGACTACCTCATCTCTGTACCCCACACATACAATTACCTGTAAGATCCCTCAATCGAGCAGTGAATTTCAAACACAGATTCAACCACAAAGCCCAGGGAGGTGTTCCAATGCCTCGTAAAGAAGCGCACCTATTGGTAGATGGGTAAAAAAAAAAAAAAAGCAGACATTGAATACCCCTTTGAGCATGCTGATGACTCACGACTATCCGCGTCAGCTTCAACAGCGAGTGAAATCACTGCAACACTTAACAAAGAGCTGCAGTCAGTCTCAGAATGGGTGGCAAGAAAATAAGCTGCTACTAAATATTTCAATAACTAAAAGCATGTATTTGGGACAAATCATTCACGTAACCATAAACTTCAATTAAATCTTGTAATGCATAATGGGATATTGAGCAAGTTGAGGAGCCTAAACTGCTTGGAGTAACCCTGGATTGTAAACTGTCATCGTCAAAACATATGGATGCAACAGTGGGTAAGATGGGGAGAAGTCTGTCCATAATAAAGTGTTGCTCTGTCTTCTTAACAACACTATCAACAAGGCAGGTCCTACAGGCCATAGTTTTGTCGCACCTGGACTACTGTGCAGTCGCATAGTCAGGTGCCACAAAGGGACTTAGGAAAATGACAGAACAGGGCAGCACGGCTGGCCCTCACACTGAAAGCTAATTAATAATATGCATGTCAAGCTCTCCTGGCTCAAAGTGGAAGAGAGATTGACTTAATCACTACTTGTTTTTGTAAGAAGTGTTGACAAGCTGAATACACCGAGGTGTCTATTTAAACTGCTGGCACACAGCCCAGACACCCATGCATACCCCACAAGACATGCCACCAGAGGTCTCTTCACAATCCCGGAGTCCAGTACAGACTATAGGAAGCGCAGAGTACTAACTCTATGCCACATCAAGTAACTCATGCAAGTAGTAAAATCAGACTTAAAAAACACCTTATGGAACAGCAGGGACTGTGAACAGACATACACACAGGCACAGACACACAACACATGATAAGCCACACACGCTACACACATGTACACATGGATTTTGTGTTGTAGATATGTGGTAGTTTTGTGAAATCTGTTGTGAATGTATTGTAATGTTTTTAAAATGGTATAACTGCCTTAATTTTGCTGGACCCCAGGGAGAGTAGCTGCTGCCTTGGCAGGAACTAATGGGGATCCATAATAAACCCCAGGAAGAATAGCTGCTACCTTGGCAGGAACTAACGGGGAGCCATAATAAACCCCAGGAAGAGTACCTGCTACCTTGGCAGGAACTAACGGGGATCCATAACAAACCCCAGGAAGAGTACCTGCTGCCTTGGCAGGAACTAATGGGGATCCATAATAAACCCCAGGAAGAGTAGTTGCTGCCTTGGCAGGAACTAATGGAGATCCATAACAAACCCCAGGAAGAGTAGCTGCTGCCTTGGCAGGAACTAATGGGGATCCATAATAAACCCCAGGAAGAGTAGCTGCTGCCTTGGCAGGAACTAATGGGGATCCATAATAAAACCCAGGAAGAGTAGCTGCTGCCTTGAAGAGTCTAAAGGCTGTCCTTTTCAGACTGAGCCTAAAGGCTGTCCTAGTCAGGCTGAAGAGTCTAAAGGTTGTCCTAGTCAGGCTGAAGAGTGTAAAGGCTGTCCTAGTCAGGCTGAAGAGTCTAAAGGCTGTCCTAGTCAGGCTGAAGAGTCTAAAGGCTGTCCTTGTCAGGTTGAAGAGTCTAAAGGCTGTCATTGTCAGGCTGAAGAGTCTAAAGGCTGTCCTTGTCAGGCTGAAGAGTCTAAAGGCTGTCCTTGTCAGGCTGAAGAGTCTAAAGGCTGTCCTTGTCAGGCTGAAGAGTCTAAAGGCTGTCCTTTTCAGACTGAGCCTGAAGGCTGTCCTTGTCAGGCTGAAGAGTCTAAAGGCTGTCCTTGTCAGGCTGAAGAGTCTAAAGTCTGTCTTTGTCAGACTGAAGAGTCTAAAGGATGTCCTTGTCAGGTTGAAGATTCTAAAGGCTGTCCTTGACAGGTTGAAGATTCTAAAGGCTGTCCTAGTCAGGCTGAAGATTCTAAAGGCTGTCCTTGTCAGGCTGAAGAGTCTAAAGGCAGTCCTTGTCAGGTTGAAGTGTCTAAAGGCTGTCTTTGTCAGACTGAAGAGTGTAAAGGCTGTCCTTTTCAGACTGAGCCTAAAGGCTGTCCTTGTCAGGTTGAATAGTCTAAAGGCTGTCCTTGTCAGGCTGAAGAGTCTAAAGGCTGTCCTAGTCAGGCTGAAGAGTATAAAGGCTGTCCTAGTCAGGCTGAAGATTCTAAAGGCTGTCCTTGTCAGGTTGAAGAGTCTAAAGGCTGTCCTAGTCAGGCTGAAGAGTCTAAAGGCTGTCCTTGTCAGGCTGAAGAATCTAAAGGCTGTCCTTGTCAGGTTGAAGAGTCTAAAGTCTGTCTTTGTCAGACTGAAGAGTCTAAAGGCTGTCCTTGTCAGGTTGAAGATTCTAAAGTCTGTCTTTGTCAGACTGAAGAGTCTAAAGGCTGTCCTTGTCAGGTTGAAGATTCTAAAGGCTGTCCTTGACAGGTTGAAGATTCAAAAGGCTGTCCTAGTCAGGCTGAAGATTCTAAAGGCTGTCCTTGTCAGGCTGAAGAGTGTAAAGGCGGTCCTTGTCAGGTTGAAGAGTCTAAAGGCTGTCCTTGTCAGGTTGAAGAGTCTAAAGGCTTTCATTGTCAGGCTGAAGAGTCTAAAGGCTGTCTTAGTCAGGCTGAAGAGTCTAAAGGCTGTCCTTGTCAGGCTGAAGAGTCTAAAGGCTGTCTTAGTCAGGCTGAAGAGTCTAAAGGCTGTCCTTGTCAGGCTGAAGAGTCTAAAGGCTGTCCTTGTCAGATTTTAAAGTCACGTAGATCACATGATTACGCTCTTTTCGTTTACAAAGCCCGAACATTACTGTTTGTCACGCCTAATCCCGCTCCCCCGCTCCGGCTCTCAACGTTGCCGGTCTACTAACCACCAGCCCTGGCAACCACCATTACACACACCTTCTCCCCATTATTACGCACACCTGGACATCATTATTTCCTTGATTACTCTCCCTTTATTTAGCCGTCAGTAGCCATCAGTCACTAGGTAGTACTGCTTTGATTCACGTTCTGTACGCTTCTCTTCTTTTGTTTATCTGCATTTATGATTATTTAACTCACCTTCTGCGCCTGCGTCCTGACTCCCGGCATTTACGTAACAGAATACTTCCTCCACATGTGGAAGCAGCAGAGCAGCGTCGCCTATTGTGGCCAGAAGGGAAAGGCATGAGTACTCCATCATCATTGTTTTCCGTCAAACCGTTCCTGGTTTCCATTTCACTGGTTGGCTGTCCCTTGTGTCGTTTCTACCGCTCTAGTGGATTCCTGTGCCGCGGGGAATTTCATCGACCAGGCCTTCGTCTCCTCCATGAATATCTCCTCAGTACCCGCTCTCCTCTTCAGGTCCACGCCCTGGATAATCGACCAGTGGGATCCGTCATTATCACACACGTCACAGCACCACTCACTTTCACCGTGGGATCCATGCACCAGGAAAGTCTTCCCTTCCTCATCACCACTGCACCAGTGCACAAAGTCATCCTCGGCCTCCCGTGGCTCCAACGTCATGACCCCACCATCTCCTGGTCGAGGATGGAAATCACAGACTGGTCACTCGGATGCCGGAGGACCTGCTTGCAAATCAAATCAAATGTTATTTTCCACATGCGCCGAACACAACAGGTGTAGACCTTACAGTGAAATGCTTACTTTCCCTTGCCCTTCGGTTCCACGTTGTTTGATAGAACTGTGGTTGCCCTCCAGCCCGACATCCAGGAGGTTTATCAGGATCTCCGGGAGGTGTTCTCCAAGACCCAAGCCACCTGTCTCCCTCCTCATAGCCCATGGGACTGTGCCATAGACCTGCTAGAAGGCTCTGCGCCGCCGCGCCGCCGCGCAGCCACGTCTACCCTCTGTCGGTGGCTGAGACCGAGGCCATGGAGGAGTACATCCAGGAGGCTCTCCAAAAGGGCTGAGGCCCCGGTTTGTGGGGCCATTCAAGGTCCGCCGGAGGTTCAATGAGGTAACTTATCGTCTACAACTCCCTGCCAACTACCGGATCTCACCCTCTTCATGTTTCCCTCCTCAGGCTGGTGGCTCCTGGTCCCCTGGCTGATGCCATCCCCCGCGACACCCCTCCGCCTCCCCTGGACATCCAGTCCCGCTCCATCTCCCTCCCCCCTCTCCTCCACAGGAGGCTGCTGAGTGTAGAATTGCTCATAATAATGGCCGCAACGGAGCAAATGGAATGGCATCAAAGACCTGGAAACCATGTGTTTGCTGTATTTGATACCATTCCACTGATTCTGCTCCAGCCATTACCACGAGCCCATTCTCCCCAATTAAGGTGCCACTGGCCTCCTGTGCTCTCCTCCCCCCTCTCTCCTCCCCTCTCTCACTCCTCCCCCAGCCCAGCTCCATCGCTCTCTCCTCCTCCCCCTCCCCCTCGCTCCTCCTCCTCCTCCCCCCACTCCTCCAGCCCAGCTCCATCGCCCCCCCTCTCTCCTCCTCTCCCCCACCCCCTCTCTCCTCCTCCCCCCTCTCCCCCAACCCAGCTCTATCGCTCTCCTCCTCCTCCTCCCCCCTTTCCCCCAGCCCAGCTCCAACTCCCCCATTAAAGTAATCTGCATCTGACTGAGAAGCCATTTGAATTTTAATTAGCCTGACCCAAGAGGCTGCGAGGCAGAGGCTTTCTTATCCTCAGCTCCAACAACTAGCAAGTCAGCCAGCCAGTCAGTCAGCCAGCCAGCCAGTCAGCCAGCCAGCAAGTCAGCCAGCCAGTCAGCCAGCCAGTCAGCCAGTCAGCCGGCCGGCCATTCAGCCAGCCAGTCAGCCAGTCAGCCAGCTAGTCAGCCAGCCAGCTAGTCAGCAAGTCAGCCAGTCAGCCAGCCAGTCAGCCAGTCAGCCAGTCAGTCAGCCAGTCAGCCAGTCAGTCAGTCAGCCAGCCAGCCATTCAGCCAGTCAGCCAGCCTGCCTGCCAGTCAGCCAGTCAGCCAGTCAGCCAGCCAGCCAGCCAGCCAGCAAGCCAGCCAGCCAGCCAGCCAGTCAGCAGGATGTCCTTGTCAGGTTGCCAGCCAGTCAGCCAGCCAGTAAGCCAGCCAGTCAGCCAGCCAGCCAGCCAGCCAGCCAGCCAGTCAGCCAGATAGCCAGCCAGTCAGCCAGCCAGTCATCCCGGCTGGCTGACTTGAGCTAGCCTTGAGCCCATCTCCCGGCTATCTACCTCTCTGTCAACCGGACGGGACCTCCTAGTGTTGACATGGAGCCCCGCCGATCCATCACATCTGGTCTGCCGACGTAACGTCTGATGTGGTTTCAACAGGCGATGACCACGAAGATCCATCTTGCTAGCCCCGACCCGCTAGCATGCGCAATCAACAGCCGTGCCTCCTGCTTGCCTGTGCTTTAGCAGCCTACGAACTGCCCCCGGACTTACTTAGTGCTGTTCACTGGACCTTACGATCACTCAGCTACACAGCTAATGCCTGCTGGACTGTTCCTTTACACGGTACTCTATCCTGTTTATCTGTTTAGCCTCAGCCCAAACTTTCATCGCCATTACCAGTTGTTGTCTTAGCCCTCTCGAATAACACCGGTGATTGCGTTATGCCTCTCTCCCATGTCAATATGCCTAGCCTATTGCTGTTTGGGTTAGTTCTTATTATACAATTTCACTGTAGATCCCCAAGTTCAGCTCAACCAGCCTCAGAGAGCTCCTTTGTCCCACCCCCCATACACGCGGAGACCGGCTCAATCGGTACCTCCAGTGACGCTATCTCTTTCATAGTTACCCAATGCTTAGGTTACCTCAACTGTACTCATATCCTTCCATATCCTTGTCTGTACATAATGCCCTGAATCTATTCTACAACGCCCGGAAATCTGCCCCCTTTCTCTGTACCCAACGCACTAGAAGACCAGTTCTTAAAGCCTTTAGCCGTATCCTTATTATATTCCTCCTCTGTTCCTCTGGTGATGTAGAGGTTAACCCAGGCCCTGTAACCCCCAGTATCACTCCTACCCCCCAGGCGCTATCATTTGTTGACTTCTGTAACCGTAAGTTTGAGTTATTCACTGCGTTAGCACACTCCGCCAACCCTGATGTTCTAGCAGTGTCTGAATCCTGGCTTAGGAAGGCCACCAAAAATTCGGAAATTTCCATTCCGAACTACAACATTTCCCGTCTAGATAGAACTGCCAAAAGGGGCGGAGTTGCAATCTACTGTAGAGATAGCCTGCAGAGCTCTATCATACTATCCAGGTCTGTGCCCAAACAGTTGAGCTTCTACTTCTAAAAATCCACCTTTCCAGAAATAAGTCTCTCACTTTTGCCGCTTGCTACAGACCCCCCTCAGCCCCCAGTTGTGCCCTGGACACCATATGTGAATTGCTTGCCCCCCATCTATCCTCAGAGTTCATACTACTTGGTGACCTAAACTGGGATATGCTCAACACCCCGGCCGTACTACAATTTAAACTAGATGCCCTCAATCTCACACAAATTATCAACGAACCTACCAGGTACAACCCTAAATCCGTAAACATGGGCACCCTCATAGATATCATCCTGACTAATTTACCCGCTAAATACACCTCCGCTGTCTTCAACCAGGATCTCAGCAATCACTGCCTCACTGAAATAAGCCCTCCCAACTACCTCATCCCCATATTGTTATTTATTTTGCTCATTTGCACCCCAGTATCTCTATTTGCACATCATCTCTTGCACATCTATCATTCCAGTGTTAATACCAATTGTAATTATTTTGCACTATGGCCTATTTATTGCCTTACCTCCATAACTCGCTACATTTGAACACACTGTATATATATTTTCTGTTGTATTTTTGACTTTATGTTTTGTTTTACCCCATATGTAACTCTGTGTTGTTGTTTTTATCGCACTGCTTTGCTTTATCTTGGCCAGGTCGCAGTTGTAAATGAGAACTTGTTCTCAACTGGCTTACCTGGTGAAATAAAATATAAAATAAATAAAAAAATTGCCTGCGTCCGTAATGGGTCCGCGGTCAAACAACCACCCCTCATCACTGTCAAACGCTCCCTAAAACACTTCAGCGAGCAGGCCTTTCTAATTGACCTGGCCCGGGTATCATGGATCGATATTGACCTCATTCTGTCAGTAGAGGATGCCTGGATGTTCTATAAAAGTGCTTTCCTCTCCATCTTAAATAAGCATGCCACATTGAAAAAATTCAGAACTAAAAATAGATATAGCCCCTGGTTCACCCCAGACTTGACTGCAGCACAAAAACATCCTGTGGCGTACTGCATTAGCATCGAACAGCCCCCGCGATATGCAACTTTTCAGGGAAGTCAGGAACCAATATACACAATCAGTTAGGAAAGCAAAGGCTAGCTTTTTCAAACAGAAATGTAAATCCTGTAACACTAACTCCAAAAAGTTTTGGGACACTGTAAAATCCATGGAGATTAAGAGCACCTCCTCCCAGCTACCCACTGCAATAATCGAGAATTTCAATAAGGATTTTGCTACGGCTGGACATGCTTTCCACCTGGCTACCCTTACCCCGGCCACCAGCTCTGCACCCTCCGCTGCAACTTGCCCATGCCCCCCCCGCTTCTCCTTCACACAAATTCAGATAGCTGATGTCCTGAAAGAGCTGCAAAGGCTGGACCCCTACAAATCAGCTGGGCTAGACAATCTGGACCCTTTCTTTCTAAAATTAGCCGCCGAAATTGTGGCAACCCCTATTACTAGCCTGTTCAACCTCTCTTTCGTATCGTCTGAGATCCCCAGAGGTTGGAAAGCTGCCGCGGTCATCCCCCTCTTCAAAGGGGGTGACACTCTAGATCCAAACTGTTACAGACCTATATCCATCCTGCCCTGCCTTTCTAAAGTTTTTGAAAGCCAAGTTAACAAACAGATCACCGACCATTTCGAATCCCACCGTACCTTTTCCGCTATGCAATCTGGTTTCCAAGCTGGTCATGGGTGCACCTCAGCCACGCTCAAGGTCCTAAACGATAGTATAACCGCGATCGATAAAAGACAGTACTGTGCAGCCGTCTTCATCGACCTGGCCAAGGCTTTCGACCGCATTCCTGTTGGCAGACTAAATAGCCTTGGTTTCTCAAATTACTGCCTTGCCTGGTTCACCAACTACTTCTCAGATAGAGTTCAATGTGTTAAATCGGAGGGCCTGTTGTCTGGACCTCTGGCAGTTGTCGTAGAAATATTTGACTCAAAAATAGTCAACTCAAAAATGTCTCTCAAGACATCGGAGCTTGTGCTAAGAATTATACTTTATTATTTGCATAACAAAGCCGAGCTTGCTCCATGGAACAACTGTCTTCCTTTAGCTTAGAGCTCCCTTTTATACACAAACGCATAATCATGTTACATAGCATATACAGTCCCTCCCCTTAGGGCAAATTATTAACTCATTTTAGTGCCACTCTACCCTTATCTTTGAATGTCCAGATGTCACATGTGGTTTACTTCAAAAGGCCATGGGCGCTTTTCCATAGGAAGCCTCTTCCCTAATCTCATTATATTGGTAGCAGACCCTTTCCCTAATCTCATTATATTGGTAGCAGACCCTTTCCCTAATCTCATTATATTGGTAGCAGACCCTTTCCCTAATCTCATTATATTGGTAGCAGACCCTTTCCCTAATCTCATTATATTGGTAGCAGACCCTTTCCCTAATCTCATTATACTGGTAGCAGACCCTTTCCCTAATCTCATTATATTGGTAGCAGACCCTTTCCCTAATCTCATTATATTGGTAGCAGACCCTTTCCCTAATCTCATTATATTGGTAGCAGACCCTTTCCCTAATCTCATTACACATACATACATTAAGTTATGTTTACCCACTGTATTGGCTATATTCCGTTTTTGAGCATGCATCTGGATTACAAAATGTAAATCATGTTTACTATATTTTACCTTTGACATTTCCCAACATTTTGCCTTAATGATACATAATTTATTGCCATACAGTCTCTATGGGGGTGCCACAGGGTTCAATTCTCGGGCCGACTCTATTCTCTGTGTATATCAATGATGTCGCTCTTGCTGCTGGTGACTCTCAGATCCACCTCTACGCAGACGACACAATTTTGTATACATCTGGCCCTTCATTGGACACTGTGTTAACAAACCTCCAAACAAGCTTCAATGCCATACAACACTCCTTCCGTGGCCTCCAACTGCTCTTAAACGCTAGTAAAACTAAATGCATGCTCTTCAATCGAACGCTGCTGGCACCCGCCCACCTGACTAGAATCACTACTCTCGGTGGGTCTGACTTAGAATATGTGGACAACTACAAATACCTAGGTGTCTGGTTAGACCGTAAACTCTCCTTCCAGACTCACATTAAGCATCTCCAATCCAAAGTTAAATCTAGAATCTGCTTCCTATTTCGCAACAAAGCCTCCTTCACTCATGCTGCTAAACATGCCCTCGTAAAACGGACTATCCTACCGATCCTTGACTTCGGCGATGTCATTTACAAAATGGCCTCCAACACTCTAGTCAGCAAATTGGATGTAGTCTATCACAGTGCCATCCGTTTTGTCACCAAAGCCCCATATACTACCCACCATTGTGACCTGTACGCTCTCGTTGGCTGGCCCTCACTACATATTCGTCACCAAACCCACTGGCTCCAGGTCATCTATAAATCACTTCTAGGCAAATCCCCGCCTTATCGTAGATCATTGGTCACCATAGCAACACCCACCCGTAGTATGCATTCCAGCAGGTATATCTCACTGGTCATCCCCAAAGCCAACACCTCCTTTGGCCGCCATTCCTTCCAGTTCTCTGCTGCAAATGACTGGAACAAACTGCAAATATCTCTGAAGCTGGAGACTCTTATCTCCCTCACAAACTTTAAGCATCAGTTGTCAGAGCAGCTTACCGATCACTGCACCTGTACACTGCCCATCTGTAATTAGCCCACCCAACTACCTCATTCCCATATTGTTATTTACATTATTATTTATTTTGCTCATTTGCACCCCAGTATCTGTATTTGCACATCATCTTCCGCACATCTATCATTCCAGTGTTAATACTAAATTGTAATTATTTTGCACTATGGCCTATTTATTGCCTTACCTCCATAACTTACTACATTTGCACACACTGTATATAGATTTTCTATTGTGTTATTGACTGTACGTTTTGTTTATTCCATATGTAACTCTGTGTTGTTGTTTTTATCGCACTGCTTTGCTTTATCTTGGCCAGGTCGCAGTTGTAAATGAGAACTTGTTCTCAACTGGCTTACCTGGTTAAATAAAGGTGAAATATTTTTTTTTTTAAAAGAGGCCAACACACATTTATAATCCCATTAGCTAGATCCATCGCCACAATCACTCTGTAGCACAAACAATATTTCCTATTTGTCCGAGGTGGACGGTGCTGGCGGGTACAGGGGCTTTCTGGGAGCCTTTCATCAAGTATTTAATCACTGAAATTACTACACACTTAGGACTCAGGAAACTGCTGAACTGAAAGTGGTACCCAGGCAAAATGCATTTTTGGCAAATCAGATGAAAAATGGATATCGTTTGCTTTTAGCAGATACGTGATAATGTGAACAATTTCCTGACTCAGTATGGAACGAATGTAGACATCTCCTGCCTGTGAGGTGATTATTCATGTGGAAGCAAAATAATGCCATCTAATGAGCTAGTTTGAGCAGCAACACAGTTCACTATTCATATTATCTGAACCACAGAAAGAATGTTGGTGTTTTAAAGACCTCTGATGTGTCATAGCGGACTGGTGCTGTCCAGGTCCAACAGCAGGAGGGGACCACACTAACCCTGAGTCACGCAGTACACACACTCCCAGACTGCTAGCACGCACACACACACACAGCGGTGTTCTGTGGTCTGGGTTTACAGAAACATCCAAGAAAAACATCCCATTGCCAATCTAATTCGCCTTGTTTTAAATCACCACCATATAAGGAGACTGGGCTCAACCTGGGATTAAATGTTAACTCTAACCAAATAAGGACTTCTGACTGACACATACACAGACCTATACTTCACCTCAGACTCTCTGTCTATCTACCGCAATAGATCTGCTAACCGGGTAGCAGGTACTGTAGCCTAGTGGTTAGAGAGGCAAGGCAGCAACCTGAAGGTTGTCAGTTCGAATCCAAGGTTCAACAGGAAAAAATATTTCAGGAAGTCACCTAGATGGCATTGCATGCTGTTATGCCCTTGAGCAAGGCACTTTACCCACCACAACTACCCGTGCAAGCAGTGTGGCAACCCCAAAAGTCTCTCCAAAAACGTGTATGTGTGTCTTTCAGAGGGGTTGGGTTAAAAGCAAAAGTCACATTTAGTTTGGACCTTGTGTGATTGTCCAATAAAGTGATGTTAAACACATCCAGTCACAATACAGAGGTTCCTGGACCATGTATCTTTAGACTTATTGAGATATATGAAAACCAGGTATGTAGCTAGCAGCAGTGAATATCCCAGTTAATGGTGACCCTGAAATACAACCATCACCATACAGTAGTCTGACCCTGATATACAGCCATCACCATACAGTAGTCTGACCCTGATATACAGCCATCACCATACAGTAGTCTGACCCTGATATACAGCCATCACCATACAGTAGTCTGACCCTGATATACAGCCATCACCATACAGTAGTCTGACCCTGATATACAGCCATCACCATACAGTAGTCTGACCCTGATATACAGCCATCACCATACAGTAGTCTGACCCTGAAATACAACCATCACCATACTGTAGTCTGACCCTGATATACAGCCATCACCATACAGTAGTCTGACCCTGATATACAGCCATCACCATACAGTTGTCTGACCCTGAAATACAACCATCACCATACTGTAGTCTGACCCTGATATACAGCCATCACCATACAGTAGTCTGACCCTGATATACAGCCATCACCATACAGTAGTCTGACCCTGATATACAGCCATCACCATACAGTAGTCTGACCCTGATATACAGCCATCACCATACAGTAGTCTGACCCTGATATACAGCCATCACCATACAGTAGTCTGACCCTGAAATACAACCATCACCATACTGTAGTCTGACCCTGATATACAGCCATCACCATACAGTAGTCTGACCCTGATATACAGCCATCACCATACAGTTGTCTGACCCTGAAATACAACCATCACCATACTGTAGTCTGACCCTGATATACAGCCATCACCATACAGTAGTCTGACCCTGATATACAGCCATCACCATACAGTAGTCTGACCCTGATATATAGCCATCACCATACTGTAGTCTGACCCTGAAATACAACCATCACCATACAGTAGTCTGATCCTGATATACAGCCATCACCATACAGTAATCTGACCCTGATATACAACTATCACCATACAGCAGTCTAACCAAACCATCACAGTAGTCTGACCCTGATATACAGCCATCACCATACAGTAGTCTGACCCTGAAATACAACCATCACCATACAGTAGTCTGACCCTGATATACAGCCATCACCATACAGTAGTCTGACCCTGATATATAGCCATCACCATACTGTAGTCTGACCCTGATATACAGCCATCACCATACAGTAGTCTGATCCTGATATACAGCCATCACCATACAGTAATCTGACCCTGATATACAACTATCACCGTACAGCAGTCTAACCAAACCATCACAGTAGTCTGACCCTGATATACAGCCATCACCATACAGTTATCTGACCCTGATATACAGCCATCACCATAAAGTAGACTGACCCTGATATACAGCCATCACCATAAAGTAGACTGACCCTGATATACAGCCATCACCATACAGTAGTCTGACCCTGATATACAGCCATCACCATACAGTAATCTGACCCTGATATACAACTCTCACCGTACAGCAGTCTGACCAAACCATCACAGTAGTCTGACCCTGATATACAGCCATCACCATACAGTTATCTGACCCTGATATACAGCCATCACCATAAAGTAGACTGACCCTGATATACAGCCATCACCATAAAGTAGACTGACCCTGATATACAGCCATCACCATACAGTAGTCTGACCCTGATATACAGTCATCACCATACAGTAATCTGACCCTGATATACAACTATCACCATACAGCAGTCTGACCAAACCATCACAGTAGTCTGACCCTGATATACAGCCATCACCATACAGTAGTCTGACCCTGATATACAGCCATCACCATACAGTTGTCTGACCCTGATATACAGCCATCACCATACAGTAGTCTGACCCTGATATATAGCCATCACCATACTGTAGTCTGACCCTGATATACAGCCATCACCATACAGTAGTCTGACCCTGATATATAGCCATCACCATACTGTAGTCTGACCCTGATATACAGCCATCACCATACAGTAATCTGACCCTGATATACAACTATCACCGTACAGCAGTCTAACCAAACCATCACAGTAGTCTGACCCTGATATATAGCCATCACCATACAGTTATCTGACCCTGATATACAGCCATCACCATAAAGTAGACTGACCCTGATATACAGCCATCACCATAAAGTAGACTGACCCTGATATACAGCCAACACCATACAGTAGTCTGACCCTGATATACAGCCATCACCATACAGTAATCTGACCCTGATATACAACTCTCACCGTACAGCAGTCTGACCAAACCATCACAGTAGTCTGACCCTGATATACAGCCATCACCATACAGTTATCTGACCCTGATATACAGCCATCACCATAAAGTAGACTGACCCTGATATACAGCCATCACCATAAAGTAGACTGACCCTGATATACAGCCATCACCATACAGTAGTCTGACCCTGATATACAGCCATCACCATACAGTAATCTGACCCTGATATACAACTATCACCATACAGCAGTCTGACCAAACCATCACAGTAGTCTGACCCTGATATACAGCCATCACCATACAGTAGTCTGACCCTGATATACAGCCATCACCATACAGTTGTCTGACCCTGATATACAGCCATCACCATACAGTAGTCTGACCCTGATATACAGCCATCACCATACAGTTGTCTGACCCTGATATACAGCCATCACCATACAGTTGTCTGACCCTGATATATAGCCATCATTGTAGTCTGCCTCTGACATACAATCACCGTAGTCTGCCTCTGCTATCAGCCCATATACTGTACATGCCATCAGTATGACACAATGCCATCAGACAGTACAATATGGATGAACCAAGGAATGACCAGATATGGAGATGCATCATCGTAGAGAGGAACAGCAAGGAAATAGAGCGTTCCTAATATTTACAGAGAGAGAATATTTACTCCACCGGTCTACAGTAGATTGTCTCCCCTCTGAGGGCCGGCCTCTCTCTGCACCACGTGGAGTCCATGGCGCGTTGCCAGGATACAAGCCCCCAGTCTGTACTGACAAGAAGACATGAAGACCAAATATGTTTTATTTACAAGAAGAGCCCTGTACCCCACTGGCTTGGCACCGCTCCACCATTAAATGTCCCTATCTATGAAGACAGCACTTTATTACTTGTTTTATAAAGATATCCAATCCATCCTTTTCCCCTCTTGTGTAAAATCCATAATTTAGTGCTGTGGATGCAGTATTTCTTTACTTGATTTAATGTCAAATCAAATATATTATATTTAATATAGAAATATTATTGTAGAAAAATTTCGAATTAAAAAACAGTTCAAAAACAGTTCAAATGATTATGTTCTTTATGCAAAGGGAGCTGTTACTATTTTTCTGGCCAGTGTCACCAGTCTCCTGTCTGTAGGGTGTTCCCCTGATGATGGGGTCTCTGGCCAGTGTCACCAGTCTCCTGTCTGTAGGGTGTTCCCCTGATGATGGGGTCTCTGGCCAGTGTCACCAGTCTCCTGTCTGTAGGGTCCCCTGATGATGGGGTCTCTGGCCAGTGTCACCAGTCTCCTGTCTGTAGGGTGTTCCCATGCTTCATGTAATATTGATGGGGTCTCTGCCTCTGAGGAGGAGAGCTGCTTCCAGAGCACCGCTATTTACTGAATAAATGAATGCGTCATACCATCCTCTTCTCTACTCTCCTGTCTGGTGTTTTTAAAATGGGAGATATAGTGTATTTTAGAGGCTCTGAGGGTGGTTATTCAGGGAGCTTATAGCGGTTCTGATGCGTTGTGCTGTTGTGACGGTAGTGGTATTTTCATTTGCTGTTGGCATCCTACAGATGTAGGATCTTCATTTGATCTCACTTTTGTTGCTGAGAATCTTCCTGCACAGTAGGAAATGCAAACATGTTGAGTTTTAAAAAGGCTTCTAAATTTGTAATTTCCACTTTGAAACTTCAGACTTGATTGGCCCTAACGAAAAATATATAAACCCCTACAAAAATGTAAATTGATTATAATCCACATAATAAATTCAATTTCCTGTTGCTGCAGGATTATTTTCCTGCTGTGGCAGACTGGCTGCAATTAAGCTCCTCCATCTTTATTCCCTATATAGTGCTCTACTTTTAACAAGGGCCCATAGTGCTCTGTAAAGGAAATAGGGTGCCATTTCAGACGCAACCTCTGTCCTCCCAGTGTGATGGTGTTAGATCTGATCTGATGGCAACCATGTTGATTCTCCTTCAGAAGTGAGGAAAGGAGAGGAGAG
>NW_028166944.1:55000-92500 GCF_964263955.1 Coregonus lavaretus
GTCAGTCAGTAATCCAGTCAGTAACCCTGTCAGTCAGTCAATTACCCAGTCAGTCAGCCAGTCAGTAACCCAGTCAGTCAGTAACCCAGTTAGTCAGTCAGTCAGTAACCCAGTCAGTCAGGAACACAGTCAGTCAGTCAGTTACCCAGTCAGTCAGTCAGTCATTCAGTTAGCCAGTATCCCAGTCAGTCAGTCAGTAACCCAGTCAGTCAGTCAGTTACCCAGTCAGTCAGTCAGTCACTCAGCCAGTCAATTACCCAGTCAGTCAGTCAGACAGTAACCCAGTCAGTCAGTAACCCAGTCAGCCAGTCAGTAATCCAGTCAGTCAGTCAGTCAAATACCCAGTCAGTCAGCAAGTCTGTTACCCAGTCAGTAACCCACCCAGTCAGTCAGTCAGTATTGCAGGCAGTCAGGCAGTAACCCAGTCAGTCAGTCAGTCAGTAACCCAGTCAGTCAGTCAGTAACCCAGTCAGTCAGTCAGTTACCCAGTCAGTCAGTCAGTTACCCAGTCAGTCAGTCAGTATCCCAGTCAGTCAGTTACCCAGTCAGTCAGTCACTCAGTCAGTCAGTAATCCAGTCAGCCAGTCAGTAACCCAATCAGTCAGTCAGTGAGTAACCCAGTCAGTCAGTCAGTAACCCAGTCAGTCAGTCAGTAACCCAGTCAGTCAGTCAGTAACCCAGTCAGTCAGTTACCAGGTCAGTCAGTCACTCAGTCAGTCAGTAATCCAGTCAGACAGTCAGTAACCCAGTCAGTCAGTAACCCAGTCAGTCAGTCAGTTACCCAGTCAGTCAGTCAGTAACCCAGTCAGTCAGTCAGTAACCCAGTCAGTCAGTCAGTTAAACAGTCTGTCAGTCAGTTACCTAGTCAGTCAGTTACCCAGTCAGTCAGTAACCCAGTCAGTCAGTCAGTAACCCAGTGAGTCAGTCAGTAATCCAGTCAGTCAGTCAGTAACCCAGTCAGTCAGTAACCCAGTCAGTCAGTCAGTCAGTAACACAGTCTGTTACCCAGTCAGTAACCCACCCAGTCAGTCAGTCAGTAATCCAGTCAGTCAGTCAGTAACCCAGTCAGTCAGTAACCCAGTCAGTCAGTCAGTCAGTCAGTAACACAGTCAGTCAGTCAGTAACCCAGTCAGTCAGTCAGTCAGTCACTCAGTCAGTCAGTAACCCAGTCAGTCAGTCAGTCAGTCACTCAGTTAGTCAGTCAGTTACCCAGTCAGTCAGTCAGTTACCCAGTCAGTCAGTCACCCAGTCAGTCAGTAACCCAGTCAGCCAGTCAGTAACCCAGTCAGTCAGTCAGTAACCCAGTCAGTCAGTCAGTTACCCAGTCAGTCAGTCAGTTACCCAGTCAGTCAGTCAGTAACCCAGTCAGTCAGTTACCCAGTCAGTCAGTCACTCAGTCAGTCAATAATCCAGTCAGCCAGTCAGTAACCCAATCAGTCAGTCAGTGAGTAACCCAGTCAGTCAGTCAGTAACCCAGTCAATCAGTCAGTTACCCAGTCAGTCAGTCAGTAACCCAGTCAGTCAGTCAGTAACCCAGTCAGTCAGTTACCAGGTCAGTCAGTCACTCAGTCAGTCAGTAATCCAGTCAGACAGTCAGTAACCCAGTCAGTCAGTAACCCAGTCAGTCAGTCAGTTACCCAGTCAGTCAGTCAGTAACCCAGTCAGTCAGTCAGTTAAACAGTCTGTCAGTCAGTTACCTAGTCAGTCAGTTACCCAGTCAGTCAGTAACCCAGTCAGTCAGTCAGTAACCCAGTGAGTCAGTCAGTAATCCAGTCAGTCAGTCAGTAACCCAGTCAGTCAGTAACCCAGTCAGTCAGTCAGTCAGTAACACAGTCAGTCAGTCAGTTACCCAGTCAGTCAGTCAGTCAGTCACTCAGTCAGTCAGTAACCCAGTGAGTCAGTCAGTAATCCAGTCAGTCAGTCAGTAACCCAGTCAGTCAGTCAGTAACCCAGTCAGTCAGTCAGTTAAACAGTCTGTCAGTCAGTTACCTAGTCAGTCAGTTACCCAGTCAGTCAGTAACCCAGTCAGTCAGTCAGTAACCCATTGAGTCAGTCAGTAATCCAGTCAGTCAGTCAGTAACCCAGTCAGTCAGTAACCCAGTCAGTCAGTCAGTCAGTAACACAGTCTGTTACCCAGTCAGTAACCCACCCAGTCAGTCAGTCAGTAATCCAGTCAGTCAGTCAGTAACCCAGTCAGTCAGTCAGTCAGTCAGTAACACAGTCAGTCAGTCAGTAACCCAGTCAGTCAGTCAGTCAGTCACTCAGTCAGTCAGTAACCCAGTCAGTCAGTCAGTCAGTCACTCAGTTAGTCAGTCAGTTACCCAGTCAGTCAGTCAGTTACCCAGTCAGTCAGTCACCCAGTCAGTCAGTAACCCAGTCAGCCAGTCAGTAACCCAGTCAGTCAGTCAGTAACCCAGTCAGTCAGTCAGTTACCCAGTCAGTCAGTCAGTTACCCAGTCAGTCAGTCAGTAACCCAGTCAGTCAGTTACCCAGTCAGTCAGTCACTCAGTCAGTCAATAATCCAGTCAGCCAGTCAGTAACCCAATCAGTCAGTCAGTGAGTAACCCAGTCAGTCAGTCAGTAACCCAGTCAGTCAGTCAGTTACCCAGTCAGTCAGTCAGTAACCCAGTCAGTCAGTCAGTAACCCAGTCAGTCAGTTACCAGGTCAGTCAGTCACTCAGTCAGTCAGTAATCCAGTCAGACAGTCAGTAACCCAGTCAGTCAGTAACCCAGTCAGTCAGTTACCCAGTCAGTCAGTCAGTAACCCAGTCAGTCAGTCAGTAACCCAGTCAGTCAGTCAGTAACCCAGTCAGTCAGTCAGTTAAACAGTCTGTCAGTCAGTTACCCAGTCAGTCAGTAACCCAGTCAGTCAGTCAGTTACCCAGTCAGTCAGTCAGTTACCCAGTCAGTCAGTCAGTAACCCAGTCAGTCAGTTACCCAGTCAGTCAGTCACTCAGTCAGTCAATAATCCAGTCAGCCAGTCAGTAACCCAATCAGTCAGTCAGTGAGTAACCCAGTCAGTCAGTCAGTAACCCAGTCAGTCAGTCAGTTACCCAGTCAGTCAGTCAGTAACCCAGTCAGTCAGTCAGTAACCCAGTCAGTCAGTTACCAGGTCAGTCAGTCACTCAGTCAGTCAGTAATCCAGTCAGACAGTCAGTAACCCAGTCAGTCAGTAACCCAGTCAGTCAGTTACCCAGTCAGTCAGTCAGTAACCCAGTCAGTCAGTCAGTAACCCAGTCAGTCAGTCAGTAACCCAGTCAGTCAGTCAGTTAAACAGTCTGTCAGTCAGTTACCCAGTCAGTCAGTAACCCAGTCAGTCAGTCAGTAACCCAGTGAGTCAGTCAGTAATCCAGTCAGTCAGTCAGTAACCCAGTCAGTCAGTAACCCAGTCAGTCAGTCAGTCAGTAACACAGTCAGTCAGTCAGTTACCCAGTCAGTCAGTCAGTCAGTCACTCAGTCAGTCAGTAACCCAGTGAGTCAGTCAGTAATCCAGTCAGTCAGTCAGTAACCCAGTCAGTCAGTAACCCAGTCAGTCAGTCAGTCAGTAACACAGTCTGTTACCCAGTCAGTAACCCACCCAGTCAGTCAGTCAGTAATCCAGTCAGTCAGTCAGTAACCCAGTCAGTCAGTAACCCAGTCAGTCAGTCAGTAACCCAGTCAGTCAGTCAGTCAGTCAGTAACACAGTCAGTCAGTCAGTAACCCAGTCAGTCAGTCAGTCAGTAACCCAGTCAGTCAGTCAGTCAGTCACTCAGTCAGTCAGTAACCCAGTCAGTCAGTCAGTTACCCAGTCAGTCAGTCAGTTACCCAGTCAGTCAGTCACTCAGTCAGTCAGTAACCCAGTCAGTCAGTCAGTAACCCAGTCAGTCAGTCAGTTACCCAATAAGTCAATCAGTCAGGCAGTAACCCAGTCAGCCAATCAGTTAACCAGTCAGTCACTCAGTCACTCAGTCACTCAGTCAGTTACCCAGTCAGTCAGTTACCCAGTCAGTCAGTCAGTCAGTAACCCAGTCAGCCAGTCAGTAACCCAGTCAGCCAGTGAGTAACCCAGTCAGTCAGTCAGTCAGTAAACCAGTCAGTCAGTCACTCAGTCAGTCAGTTACCCAGTAAGTCAATCAGTCAGTCAGTTACCCAGTCAGCCAGTCAGTAACCCAGTCAGTCAGTCAGTCAGTAACCCAGTCAGTCAGTTACCCAGTCAGTCAGTCAGTCAGTAACCCAGTCAGTCAGTCAGTAACCCAGTCAGTCAGTCAGTTACCCAGTCAGTCAGTTACCCAGTCAGTCAGTCAGTAACCCAGTCAGTCAGTCAGTAACCCATTCAGTTAGTCAGTCAGTAACCCAGTCAGTCAGTCAGTTACCCAGTCAGTCAGTTACCCAGTCAGTCAGTCAGTAACCCAGTCAGTCAGTTAGTCAGTCAATCAGTAACCCAGTCAGTCAGTTAGTAACCGAGTCAGTCAGTCAGTTACCCAGTCAGTCAGTCACTCAGTCAGTCAGTAACCCAGTCAGTCAGTCAGTTAACCAGTCAGTCACTCAGTCAGTCAGTAACCCAGTCAGCCAGTCCGTTACCCAGTCAGTCAGTCAGTCAGTTATCCAGTCAGTCAGTCAGTCAGTAACCCAGTCAGTCAGTCAGTCAGTCAGTAACCCAGTCAGTCAGTCAGTCAGTAACCCAGTCAGTCAGTCAGTTAACCAGTCAGTCACTCAGTCAGTCAGTAACCCAGTCAGTCAGTCAGTTACCCAGTCAGTCAGTCAGTAACCCAGTCAGTCAGTCAGTCAGTAACCCAGTCAGTCAGTCAGTCAGTAACCCAGTCAGTCAGTCAGTAACCCAGTCAGTCAGTCAGTTACCCAGTCAGTCAGTCACTCAGTCAGTCAGGAACCCAGTCAGTCTGTCAGTAACCCAGTCAGTCAGTCTGTTAACCAGTCAGTCAATCAGTCAGTCACCCAGTCACTCAGTCAGTCAGTTACCCAGTCAGTCAGTCAGTTACCCAGTCAGTCAGTCAGCTATCAATGCAGTATTGTATTCCATATCTTTTCTAAATGAGTACTCAATCCAGAGCTATAAATGTTGTATTTTATTTAATCTCTTTTCTAACTGAGTACTCAGTCCAGAGCTATGAATGCTGTATTTTATTCCTTCTCTTTTCTAACTGTGTTTTCAGTCCCAGAGCTATAAATGTAGTATTTTCTTTCCTCTATTTTTATAGCTCTGGGATTGAGTATTCAGAAAAGAGATTAAATAAAATACAACATTTATAGCTCTGGATTGAGTACTCATTTAGAAAAAAATTGAAATATAATACTACATTTTTTTATTTATTTTTTTATTTCACCTTTATTTCACCAGGTAAGCCAGTTGAGAACAAGTTCTCATTTACAACTGCGACCTGGCCAAGATAAAGCAAAGCAGTGCGATTAAAACAACAACACAGAGTTACATATGGGGTAAAACAAAACATAAAGTCAAAAATACCACAGAAAATATATATACAGTGTGTGCAAATGTAGCACGTTATGGAGGTAAGGCAATAAATAGGCCATAGTGCAAAATAATTATAATTAGTATTAACACTGGAATGATAGTGTCACGGATTCCTCCGAGGCTGCTCCTCCTCTTTGCTCGGGCAGGCTTCGGCGTTCGTCGTCCCCGGAGTACTAGCTACTGCCGATCGATGTTTCGGTGTTTGTCTTGTGTTGTCTAGGTTGTACACCTGTTACTTATTTTGTGTTAATTGTGTAACATATAAGTTCCCTTGTTTTACGTTTGGCCTTTGTGTGTTATTGTCATTTTGTTCCTGTTTGATGTTCGGCAATTCTAGTTCGCCTTTTACGCACAGCGCGTATTGCTCCTCCAGTGTTGTGGAGACTTTTGTTTGTGCGTGTTTACTGGAAATAAAGTAGTCATCTTGATCCTCTGTGTCCTGCGCCTGACTTCACCGCCGCATACACATCACCCCAGTCTGACAGAATAACACACCAACCATGGAGTCAGCAGGACCAACGGTGGTAACTGAGTCTCTGGAGGATCGGGTCAGCAGCCAGGACGCCATGATCCGTAGACTCGGCACCGCCATGCAAGATGTGATGGACACTCTGAGCCGATGGGAAAGAGGAGGCTTGCCCACACCTCCTCCTACAATACCACCACCATCGGTCAGACCCATCGCTCCATCTCCGGAGTCCAGTGGGATTCAGCTCTCGCTCCCGAGGGCATATGTTGGCACCGCAGCCGGGTGTCAGGGTTTCCTACTTCAAGTGGAACTCTACCTGGCAACCATACACCCGGCGCCCTTGGGATACGAGAGCGTTTCCGCCCTCATCTCCTGTCTATCCGGCAAGGCATTGGAGTGGGCCAATGCCGAATGGAGGGGAATAGACGCCGCCACCATCAGCTATGCGGAGTTCTCCCGCCGCTTCAGGGCGGTTTTCAATCATCCCCCAGAGGGTAAAGCGGCGGGGGAGCGTCTGTTCCACCTCCGACAGGGGAAGAGGAGTGCACAAGAGTTCGCCCTGGACTTCCGGACTCTGGCGGCTAATGCGGGGTGGAATGAGAGGGCCCTCATCGACCACTATCGGTGCAGCCTACGAGAGGACGTTCGCCGAGAGTTGGCCTGCAGGGACACCAACCTAAGCTTCGATCAGTTGGTGGACATGTCGATCCGTCTGGATACCCTGCTGGCTACCCGCGGACGTCCGGAGTTGGGGCCGTCCATTCCATCCCCCAGCACCTCCGAGCCGAGCCCTATGGAGCTTGGGGGTGCTGGTGCTAGAGAGAGGAGGAGAGAGACCCGGAGAGAGGCCGTCCCCTGCACCAACTGTGGCCGTAGAGGACACACTGCGGCTCGGTGCTGGGGAGGGTCTCCTGGGGATCGAGGCAACAGGTCACGCACTGATGAGTCATTTCAGGTGAGTAGGCGCCCAACTCACCCAGAGCTCTCTGTTGTCCACTTGTGTATTCAAGTTGAATTTCCCCAGGTTTCATCTCATTCCCAGCATAAGGCGCTAGTCGATTCAGGCGCATCTGGGTATTTTATTGATCGTAATTTCTGTGTTAAGTTAGGGATTCCCCTCCTACCAGTAGATGCGCCTTTTCCTATTCATGCCCTAGATAGCCGTCCTTTGGGATCAGGTTTAATTAGGGAGGTCACGGCGCCACTAAAGATGAAGATGCAGGGGGGTCATGAGGAAATCATACAGTTGTATCTGATCGACTCTCCTGCGTTTCCCGTGGTGCTGGGGCTTCCTTGGTTAATCTCTCATGACCCCACCATTTCGTGGCAACAGAGGGCTCTCAGGGAGTGGTCTGATCAGTGTGTCGGGCGGTGTATAGGTGTTTCCGTAGGGGCGACCACGGTGGAAAGTCCGAACCAAATGCCCGCACTGCACATTCCTCCTGAGTATGATGATTTGGCACTCGTGTTCAGTAAGAAGAGGGCGACGCGATTGCCTCCTCATAGACAGGGGGATTGTGCGATAGACCTCCAGGCAGGTGCTGCACTTCCGCGTAGTCATGTGTATCCTCTGTCTCAAGAGGAGACGGCGGCTATGGAGACATACATCGCCGAGTCTCTGAGACAGGGATACATACGGCCCTCCACATCTCCTGCGTCCTCAAGTTTATTTTTTGTGAAGAAGAAGGATGGAGGTTTGCGCCCGTGTATTGATTACCGTAGTCTAAATCAGTTCACTCTTAAATACAGTTATCCTCTCCCTCTGATTGCGAGTATGACGGAGTCATTACACGGAGCGCGCTTCTTCACAAAATTGGATCTCAGGAGCGCCTACAACCTGGTGCGCATTAGGGAGGGACATGAATGGAAAACAGCATTTAGTACCACCTCGGGTCACTATGAGTATCTCGTCATGCCATACGGGTTAATGAATGCTCCTTCAGTCTTCCAATCATTTGTGGACGAGATTTTCCGGGATTTGCATGGGCAGGGTGTAGTGGTGTATATGGACGACATTCTAGTATACTCTGCTACAAGAGCCGAGCATGTGGCCCTGGTGCGTCGAGTGTTGGGTAGGCTGTTGGAGCATGACTTGTATGTGAAGGCGGAGAAATGCCTGTTTTTCCAGGAGTCCATCTCCTTCCTGGGCCATCGGTTGTCCGCGTCAGGGGTGGAGATGGAGATAGACCGCGTTTCAGCCATGCGTAATTGGCAGACTCCTACCACGGTTAAGGAGGTGCAGCAGTTTTGGGGTTTTGCCAATTACTACCGGAGGTTTATCCAGGGTTTTGGACAGGTAGCAGCTCCCATCACCTCCCTGCTAAAGGGGGGCCCGGTGCGTTTGCAGTGGTCGGCTGAGGCGGACAGGGCGTTTAGACAACTGAAGGACCTGTTCACCTCGGTTCCGGTGCTGGCACATCCGGACCCCTCTTTGGCGTTCCAAGTGGAGGTGGACGCGTCAGAGGCTGGTATTGGGGCTGTACTGTCTCAACGCTCAGGCACGCCTCCTAAACTCCAGCCCTGTGCTTTTTACTCTAAGAAGCTCAGCCCGGCGGAACGTAATTACGACGTGGGGGAAAGGGAGCTGCTAGCTGTGGTCCAAGCCCTAAAGGTGTGGAGGCATTGGCTTGAGGGGGCTCAACACCCTTTTCTCATTCTGACTGACCATCGTAACCTGGAGTACATCCGGGCAGCTAGGAGACTGAACCCTCGTCAGGCTAGGTGGGCCATGCTTCTGGCCCGGTTTGTCTTTAAGCTCACCTACATACCAGGGTCACAGAACGTTAAGGCAGACGCCCTGTCCCGGCGATATGACACAGAGGAGAGGTCCATTGAGCCCACTCCCATACTGCCGGAGTCTTGTCTGGTGGCACCGATGGTGTGGGAGGTCGATGCGGAGATCGAGCGGGCGTTACGTTCCGACCCTACTCCTCCAGAGTGTCCGGAGGGGCGGAAGTACGTGCCGCTCGAGATTCGTGATCTACTAATTTATTGGGCTCATACGTCACCCTCCTCTGGACATCCTGGTATTGGCCGGACAGTGCACTGCCTTAGTGAAAAGTACTGGTGGCCAACATTGGCAAAGGACGTGAGGGTTTATGTCTCCTCCTGCTCGGTGTGCGCTCAGTGTAAGGCGCCTAGACACCTGCCCAGGGGGAAGTTACAACCCCTACCCGTTCCACAACGGCCGTGGTCTCACCTATCGGTAGACTTTGTCACGAACCTTCCCCCCTCCCAGGGGAATACCACTATTCTGGTCGTTGTGGATCGGTTTTCTAAGGCCTGTCGTCTCATCCCAATGCCGGGTCTCCCTACTGCCCTAAAAACTGCCGAGGCCCTGTTTACCCACGTCTTCTGGCACTACGGGGTACCTGAGGATATAGTGTCTGATCGGGGTCCCCAGTTCACCTCTAGAGTCTGAAGGGCGTTTATGGAACGCTTGGGGGTCTCGGTTAGCCTTACCTCGGGTTTCCACCCTGAGAGTAATGGGCAGGTGGAGAGAGTGAACCAGGATGTGGGTAGGTTTCTGAGGTCTTATTGCCAGGACCGGCAGGAGGAGTGGTCGGGGTATATCTCCTGGGCAGAGATTGCCCAGAACTCCCTTCGCCACTCCTCTACGAATCTGACCCCTTTTCAGTGTGTGTTGGGGTATCAGCCGGTTCTGGCACCCTGGCATCAGAGCCAGATCGAGGCTCCTGCGGTGGATGAATGGTTTCGGCGCTCGGAGGAGATATGGAACGCTGCGCATGTCCATCTGCAGCGGGCTATCCGTAGGCAGAAGGCGAGCGCCGATCGCCACCGCAGTGAGGGTCCAGTGTATGCACCTGGAGATCGAGTCTGGCTCTCGACTCGAAACCTGCCCCTTCGCCTGCCCTGCCGGAAGCTGGGTCGGCAGTTTGTGGGGCCATTTAAAGTCCTGAGGAGATTGAACGAGGTATGTTACAGGTTACAACTGCCTAATGATTATCGCATTAACCCCTCGTTCCATGTGTCTCTCCTCAGGCCGGTGGTAGCTGGTCCACTCCAGGACAATGAGATACGGGAGACTCCTCCGCCCCCACTGGACATCGAGGGGGCTCCGGCGTACTCAGTCCGGTCCATCGTGGATTCGAGACATCGGATGGGGGGTCTGCAGTATCTCGTGGAGTGGGAGGGGTACGGTCCGGAGGAACGGTGCTGGGTGCCTAGGAGGGACATCTTAGATCCCTCCCTCCTGACGGAGTTCCACCGGAGTCATCCCACTCGCCCTGCTCCACGTCCTCCTGGCCGTCCCCGAGGCCGGGGTCGGCGCACGGCTGGGGCCGTGCGTCAAGGAGGGGGGGTACTGTCACGGATTCCGCCGAGGCTGCTCCTGCTCCTTGCTCGGGCAGGCTTCGGCGTTCGTCGTCCCCGGAGTACTAGCTACTGCCGATCGATGTTTCGGTGTTTGTCTTGTGTTGTCTAGGTTGTACACCTGTTACTTATTTTGTGTTAATTGTGTAACATATAAGTTCCCTTGTTTTACGTTTGGCCTTTGTGTGTTATTGTCATTTTGTTCCTGTTTGATGTTCGGCAATTCTAGTTCGCCTTTTACGCACAGCGCGTATTGCTCCTCCAGTGTTGTGGAGACTTTTGTTTGTGCGTGTTTACTGGAAGTAAAGTAGTCATCTTGATCCTCTGTGTCCTGCGCCTGACTTCACCGCCGCATACACATCACCCCAGTCTGACAGATAGATGTGCAGTCATTTGAGAAACCAAGGCTATTTAGTCTGCCAATAAGAATGCGGTGGTTGACAGAGTCGAAAGCCTTGGCCAGGTCGGTGAAGACGGCTGCACAGTACTGTCTATTATCGATCGCGGTTATAATATTGTTTAGGACCTTGAGCGTGGCTGAGGTGCACCCATGACCAGCTCGGAAACCGGATTGCATAGCGGAGAAGGTACGGTGGAATTCGAAAATGTCGGTGATCTGTTTGTTAACTTGGCTTTCAAAAACTTTCGGAAGGCAGGGCAGGATGGATATAGGTCTGTAACAGTTTGGATCTAGAGTGTCACCTCCCGTTGAAGAGGGGGATGACCGCGGCAGCTTGTCAATCTCTGGGGATCTCAGACGTTACGAAAGAGAGGTTGAACAGGCTAGTAATAGGGGTTGCGATAATTTCGGCGGCTAATTTTAGAAAGAAAGGGTCCAGATTGTCTAGCCCAGATGATTTGTAGGGGTCCAGATTTTGCAGCTCTTTCAGAACATCAGCTGTCTGAATTTGTTTGAAGGAGAAGCGGGGGGTGCATGGGCAAGTTGCAGCGGAGGGTGCAGAGCTGGTGGCCGGGGTAGTGGTAGCCAGGTGGAACTAAGAACAGATACAGTGAGGGAAAAAAGTATTTGATCCCCTGCTGATTTTGTACGTTTGCCCACTGACAAAGAAATGATCAGTCTATAATTTTAATGGTAGGTTTATTTGAACAGTGAGAGACAGAATAACAACAACAAAATCCATAAAAACGCATGTCAAAAATGTTATAAATTGATTTGCATTTTAATGAGGGAAATAAGTATTTGACCCCCTCTCAATCAGAAATATTTCTGGCTCCCAGGTGTCTTTTATACAGGTAACGAGCTGAGATTAGGAGCACACTCTTAAAGGGAGTGCTCCTAATCTCAGCTTGTTACCTGTATAAAAGACACCTGTCCACAGAAGCAATCAATCAATCAGATTCCAAACTCTCCACCATGGCCAAGACCAAAAAGCTCTCCAAGGATGTCAGGGACAAGATTGTAGACCTACACAAGGCTGGAATGGGCTACAAGACCATCGCCAAGCAGCTTGGTGAGAAGGTGACGACAGTTGGTGCGATTATTCGCAAATGGAAGAAACACAAAATAACTGTCAATCTCCCTCGGCCTGGGGCTCCATGCAAGATCTCACCTCGTGGAGTTGCAATGATCATGAGAACGGTGAGGAATCAGCCCAGAACTACACGGGGGGATCTTGTCAATGATCTCAAGGCAGCTGGGACCATAATCACCAAGAAAACAATTGGTAACACACTACGCCGTGAAGGACTGAAATCCTGCAGCGCCCGCAAGGTCCCCCTGCTCAAGAAAGCACATATAAAGGCCCGTCTGAAGTTTGCCAATGAACATCTGAATGATTCAGAGGAGAACTGGGTGAAAGTGTTGTGGTCAGATGAGACCAAAATCGAGCTCTTTGGCATCAACTCAACTCGCCGTGTTTGGAGGAGGAGGAATGCTGCCTATGACCCCAAGAACACCATCCCCACCGTCAAACATGGAGGTAGAAACATTATGCTTTGGGGGTGTTTTTCTGCTAAGGGGACAACTTCACCGCATCAAAGGGACGATGGGGATGCCATGTACCATCAAATCTTGGGTGAGAACCTCCTTCCCTCAGCCAGGGCATTGAAAATGGGTCATGGATGGGTATTCCAGCATGACAATGACACAAAACACAAGGCCAAGGCAACAAAGGAGTGGCTCATGAAGAAGCACATTAAGGTCTTGGAGTGGCCTAGCCAGTCTCCAGACCTTAATCCCATAGAAAATCTGTGGAGGGAGGTGAAGGTTCGAGTTGCCAAACGTCAGCCTCGAAACCTTAATGACTTGGATGAGATCTGCAAAGAGGAGTGGGACAAAATCCCTCCTGAGATGTGTGCAAACCTGGTGGCCAACTACAAGAAACGTCTGACCTCTGTGATTGCCAACAAGGGTTTTGCCACCAAGTACTAAGTCATGTTTTGCAGAGGGGTCAAATACTTATTTCCCTCACTAAAATGCAAATCAATGTATAATATTTTTGACATGCGTTTTTCTGGATTTGTTTGTTGTTATTCTGTCTCTCACAGTTCAAATAAACCTACCATTACAATTATAGACTGATCATGTCTTTGTCAGTGGGCAAACGTACAAAATCAGCAGGGGATCAAATACTTTTTTCCCTCACTGTATAGCATGGCCAGCCGTAGCAAAATGCTTGTTGAAATTCTCGATTATTGTAGATTTATTGGTGGTGATAGTGTTTCCTAGCCTCAGTGCAGTGGGCAGCTGGGAGGAGGTGCTCTTATTCTCCATGGACTTTACAGTGTCCCAAAACTTTTTGGAGTTAGTGCTACAGGATGCAAATTTCTGTTTGAAAAAGCTAGCCTTCGCTTTCCTAACTGCTTGTGTATATTGGTTCCTAACTTCCCTGAAAAGTTGCATATCGCGGTGGCTATTAGATGCTAATGCAGTACGCCACAGGATGTTTTTCTGCTGGTCAAGGGCAGTCAAGTCTGAGGAGAACCAGGGGCTATATCTGTTCTTAGTTCTGAATTTTTTGAATGGGGCATGCTTATTTAAGATTGAGAGGAAAGCACTTTTAAAGAACAACCAGGCATCCTCTACTGACGGAATGAGATCGATATCCATCCAGGATATCTGGGCCAGGTCAATTAGGAAGGCCTGCTCGCTAAAGTGTTTTAGGGAGCGTTTGACAGTGATGAGGGGTGGTCGTTTGACCGCGGTCCCATTATGGACTCAGACAATGATCGCTGAGATCCTGGTTGAAGACAGCGGAGGTGTATTTAGAGGGTAAATTAGTCAGGATGATATCTATGAGGGTGCCCATGTTTACGGATTTAGGGTTGCACCTTTTGCCTTGCAAAAGTATTCATCCCCCTTGGCGTTTTTCCTATTTTGTTGCATTACAAGGTAGCTTAGTGGGTAAGAGCGTTGTGCCAGTAACCGAAAGGTCGCTGGTTCTAATCCCCGAGCCGACTAGGTGAAAAACCTGTCGATGTGCCCTTGAGCAAGGCACTTAACCCTAATTGCTCCTGTAAGTCGCTCTGGAAAAGAGCGTCTGCTAAATGACCAATTAATTAATTAATAATAATTAATAATTAATAATTTAAATGGATTTTCATTTGTATTTCATGTAATAGACATACACAAAATAGTCCAAATTGGTGAAGTGAAAAAATAAAAAAAATCTAACGGAAAAGTGGTGCATGCATTTGTATTCACCCCCTTTGCTATGAAGCCCCTAAATAAGATCTGGTGCAACCAATTACCTTCAGAAGTCACATAATTCGTTAAATAAAGTCCACCTGGCTTTACAGAAGAGTGGCCAGAAAAAAGCCAATGTTTAAAGACAAAAATAAGCAAACTCGTTTGGTGTCCGCCAAAAGGCATGTGGGAGACTCCCCATACATATGGAAGAAGGTACTCTGGTCAGATGAGACTAAAATGTTGCTTTTTGGTCATCAAGGAAAACGCAATGTCTGGTGCAAACCCAACACCTCTCATCACCCCGAGAACACCATCCCCACAGTGAAGCATGGTGGTTGCAGCATCATGCTGTGGGGATGTTTTTCATCGGCAGGGACTGGGAAACTTGTCAGAATTGAAGGAATGATGGATGGCGCTAAATACAGGGAAATTCTTGAGGGAAACCTGTTTCAGTCTTCCAGAGATTTGAGACTGGGACGGAGGTTCACCTTCCAGCAGGACAATGACCCTAAGCATTGCGCTGTAATTGCTGCAAAAGGTGGCTCTACAAAGTATTGACTTTGGGGAGGGGGTGAATAGTTATGCACACTTAAGTTTTCTGTTTTTTTGGTCTTATTTCTTGTTTGTTTCACAATATAAAATATTTTGCATCTTCAAAGTGGTAGGCATGTTGGTAGGCATGTTGTCAAAATCAGATTATACAATCCCCTGAAAAATCCATTTTAATTCCAGGTTGTAAGGCAACAAAATAGGAAAAATGCCAAGGGGAGTGAATACTTTCGCAAGCCATTGTAGCTCTGGGACTGAGTACTCAGTTAGAAAATATATTGAATAATTGTTTTATCACAGAAAATGTGCTATATACTCTTCAAAACGTGGATGGGGGGGGGACAAGCTTTCAGCTATCTAACATATGATGATTCATAAAAGTTAAACAACTAATTTTGTACATTCAGAATGATAAAATCTTTACTTGTATTTTTTAAGGCAAACTCAAAAATCTTCCATTTGGATTCTTAAAACACTGTGGATAAAAGTTGATTGATTATGAACAAAATCTAATAAAACAAGTTTTTAACAGTACCATAATTAGAAACAGGATATGAAAAAGATTATGAGGTTAGATATAATAACAGGTTATGTTCACTAGCCTATGACATGCTGTCACGATCGTCGAACACAGAGGACCAAGGCGCAGCGTGGAATGCGAACATACTTTTATTTTTAATGATCACACGAACAAAACAACAAAACGATACGTGACGTCCTTGGCAATAGACACTAACCAAACATGGAACAAGATCCCACAACACACTGTGGAAAACAGTGTGTTGTGGGATCTTTTACCCATCCTGAGTGGCGCAGTGGTCTAAGGCACTGCATCGCAGTGCTAACTGTGCCACTAGAGATCCTGGTTCGAATCCAGGCTCTGTCGCAGCCGGCCGCGACCGGGAGACTCATGGGCGGCGCACAATTGGCCCAGCGTCGTCCAGGGTAGGGGAGGGAATGGCCGGCAGGGATGTAGCTCAGTTGATAGAGCATGGCGTTTGCAACGCCAGGGTTGTGGGTTCGATTCCCACGGGGGGCCAATATAAAAAATAAATAAAAAATATTCAATAACTGTAAGTTGCTCTGGATAAGAGCGTCTGCTAAATGACTAAAATGTAAAAATGTAAAAATGTAAAACAGGCTGCCTAAGTATGGTTCCCAATCAGAGACAACAAGCAACAGCTGATACACGTTGCCTCTGATTGAGAACCACACCGGCCAACATAGAAACAAATGAACTAGATAATCACCCTAGCACACAAAACACATAGAAACCACACACCCTGGCTCAACATAACAGAGTCCCAGAGCCAGGGCGTGACACATGCTATGAAAGATTGAATAAGTTGATGCTGCCATCATCATAAACATCCTCAACGTTGTTCTCTCAGCCTTTCCTTCTCTCATCAGAATGCAACAGCATTGTTCTCGTTGAAGGACAGAAGACCTCCCTGCTCTGAGATGAGGACTACTTGCCATGCATTAATACAGACGGACTGACAGACAGACAGACAGGAGTTAGATCTATTGTATTCTTGTGTTATCAGGCTTTGTGCTTGACTGTTGTATTCAGTAACACTTCATTTGAAGGGCTCCTTGTTACATTGTAACTACATGTGTAAGTACACTGTAACAAGTATTGTAGTTAACTGTAACACCTCATAGTTAGTGTAATAACAACATGTAACTGGTAGTAATTGCGGTCTGTAATTACAGAAGTGTAAAAAATTGTTACCATGCTTGTTACAAATGGGCAGGTTTCCACTAAATTCACCAACTTATTGTTTGGCTTCTTCTCTGCTGCATCTGATTCATTAACAGATGTGACAAAGGTTGGGATCCCTTGTGGATGTGCTAGGTGTCTGAGAGATTGTAGCCAATGCTCAATTGGCTCTAATTACTCACCCATGAATGTGTACTGTTCAAAATATATCTCTAGTTAATGTTGTTACTAGCACTTGCCCCCAAAATAAAGCATACCATATCTGTTAAGTTGGTTGAGCTTACAAAAACATCTAATATGAGTGTCATCCCAGATGAGGAATAAGACACTAATTCAAAGCATAGTACATGTCATGTTTGCATAAGTACAATGTAATTCCTAGTTGTTACACAGGATTTAGCTAGTTAAAATGAAGTGTATCTTGAGGAGTACTTACTTGTAATGAATGTGTACTCATACAGTACATTACCCATCCTGAGAACCTGGCCCTCAATTTCAAGCTTCTGGAAGTGAGATCCAAGTGGGAGAACAAATACACTAGTACACCAGAGTGCATGATTACTAGGTGTTACACAGGATATAGCAATTTCTATATAATTACTTAGACCTATTACTCATTACCATGTGCAAATATCTACAAACAATAGATGAGCTTCTACTTTAATCAACTTTATTGCAACATGTAAAAATACCTTATATTTCTTATAATATAATTTGTATTTTTATTGTTTGTTTAATCTAATTAATCAAATAATTAATCTAAGATATAACATAACGCCTACTCTGTGAAGAGCGAGTAAATAACTCAATTCGCCCTTGCACTCCTTCTAAAAAATAGTTCTTTTTTTTTACTTTGGCAAAGGGTCTGTTTGTAACATATTCTAGTTTTGGGAACAAAAAAGTGTTTAATCGATTAGGAAATCGGCAGAATGTCAGCCCAGTTCCATCTCGCTCCAATTATCTCCCACTGCTGGCCACTGAGCTTCCCCTCCCCAACATATTTGGCAGGGAGGGAAACTCCAACCAAATGCTTCACATTTATACTTCTGGTGAAACATCTGTGCCATTGTTCTATCTCTGCTAACACTATTAAATTAGCTAGTGTTTAGCTACAATGAACAACAATTTCAAGAATTTCAAAGATTTTACTGAGTTACAGTTCATATAAGGAAATCAGTCAATTGAAATAAATACATTAGTCCCTAATCTGTAGATTTCACATGACTGGGAATACAGATATGCATCTGTTGGTCACAGATACCTTTTAAAAAAAAGTAGGGGCGTAGATCAGAAAACCAGTCAGTATCTGGTGTGACCCCCATTTGTCTCATGCAGCGCGACACATCTCCTTCACACAGAGTTGGTCAGGCTGTTGATTGTGGCCTGTGGAATGTTGTCCCACTCCTCTTCAATGGCTTTGCGAAGTTGCTGGATATTGGCGGGAACTGGAACACACTGTCGTACACGTCGATTTAGAGCATCCCAAACATGCTCAATGGGTGACATGTCTGGTGAGTATTCAGGCCACGGAATCTTCCAGGAATTGTGTACAGATTATCATGCTAAATATGAAGTGATGGCGGTGGATGAATGGCACGACAATGGGCCTCAGGATCTCATCACGGTATCTCTGTGCATTCAAATTGCCATCCATAAAATGCAATTGTGTTCGTTGTAGGCAACTTATGCCTACCCGTACCATAACCCCACTGCCACCATTGGGCACTCTGTTCACAACGTTGACATCAGCAAAACGCTCGCCCACACGACGACATACACATCTGCCATCTGCCCGGTGCAGTTGAAACTGGGATTCATCCGTGAAGAGCACACTTCTCCAGCATGCCAGAGGCCATCGAAGGTGAGCATTTGCCCACTGAAGTCGGTTACGACGCCGAACTGCAGTCAGGTCAAGGCCCTGGTGAGGACAACGAGCACGTAGATGAGCTTCCCTGAGACGGTTTCTGACAGTTTGTGCAGAAATTCTTCAGTTATGCAAACCCACACTTTCATCAGCTGTCCGGGTAGCTGGTCTCATATGATCCCGCAGGTGAAGAAGCTGGATGTGGAGGTCCTGGGCTGGCGTGGTTACACATGGTCTGCGGTTGTGAGGCCGGTTGGACGTACTGCCAAATTCTCTAAAATGACGTTAGAGGCAGCTTATGGTAGAGAAATTAACATTAAATTATCTGGCAACAGCTCTGGTGGACATTCCTGCAGTCAGCATGCTAATTGCACGTTCCCTCAAAACTTGAGACTTCTGTTGGATTGTGTTGTGTGACAAAACTGCACATTTTAGAGTGGCCTTTTATTGTCCTCAACACAAGGTGCACCTGTGTAATGATCATGCTGTTTAATCAGCTTCTTGATATGCCACACCTGTCAGGTGGATGGATTATCTTGGCAAAGGAGAAATGCTCACTAACAGGGATGTAAACACATTTGTGCACAACATTTGAGAGAAATAAGCTTTTGGTGCATATGGAACATTTCTGGGATCTTTTATTTCAGCTCATGATACATGGGACCAACACTTTACATGTTGCATTTATATTTTTGTTTAGTATACATTGAAAAGGATTTAACGTTACTCATAGTGTGTCTTGACACACCAAGCTAGCTACGTAGCTAAAGTTAACACGCTGGGTGTGCTTCGTCTGCATCACCTTCAATGGAGGATTTTTATTATAAAGGTGAACCATAATTTCCCCTGTTGTGGTTAATCATTATTGTGGCTAGCTTCACATATAGGTGAGCCCAGTTAGCTAGCTAGTTAGCTAGCTAGCGAGTAGCGACCATAGCATAGCTGTTTGCCTAGCTAGCTAGTCAAGGTTAGAAAACTAGCTAGCTAGCGTGCTAGCTAATCCAAACAAAACTCAACAGATTGCATGGAAAGTCTACTCTGTAGAATGTACTATGGTATGTAGCTAGCTAGCTAGCCTAACGTAGTTTTCTATTTTGCCATATATTTTTAACTGTGCTCTCTCACAAAAGTTCTGAACCTATATACATTTTACAGACACAGTATATTTTACATTAGTTATCTTGTTGTTTTTAATTCCATCCTTCAGCTCCACTCAACCCCTCCTCCAATCTCATAACACCATCCATTTTTTATTTATATTTGCCATATATTTTTCAATGTGCTGTGATGTTTCACAAAAATTCTGAACCTTTCTGTTCTCATAGTTTCTACAGATTATAAATTAAAGATAAACATTTTGGCTAAAAGTATTATTATATTATTGATCGATTGACTGTGACTTTTCAAATCACCCAGTAGCGCTATCTGCAGAGTTAGCTCCAGGTAAATGTTGCACTTCTTCAACCATTCCTGGACCTGTGACCAAAAACAAGCTACATATGGACAGTACCAAAACAAATGATCTAATGATTCAGTCTCTTCGCAGCAAAATCTGCAGAGCTGGGATGGTTGTATCCCCCATATATATAACATTCTATTGGTTGCAAGAATTTTGTATAATAATTTAAATTCTAAATGTGCATATCAGTACATTAGCCTAACGTAGTTGATAGGCATAACAAAAATGCCAGGCAACGTTTGCTAGCTAGCTAGCTACAGTTAGCCAGAGCCAAATGTCTCCAACACTTAGGTAGCTGGCAAATGCTAAGGTTAGCTAGATAGCCAACTACCTATGCTAAATCGTCCAGCAGAATTAATGTATCCCCCCAAAAAGCGAAACAAATCGCATGGAAAACGTACTTTCTCTCTCCAGTCTTGACGTTTTTGTCTCGTCTACGAACATTTTGTTTATTTCGCAGCAATCTCTCATGTCTAGATTTTGCACACTGACCTGGTTCTCGACCCCGTCTTTGTGCATTGTTGTCACATGAAGTCAGTGTCAACACAAGGGGACACGTTCAAGGTCGTCATTATTTTGAGCGTGTTGCACAGATGGGAAGACATTATGCCTTAAATGCTTGACATGATGCCTTAATTCCTTGGATAAATAAATAATTGCACCAATGCATCCCATCCAAAAGTGAGAATGTTCTTCAACAGTGAAACCCTTGCAAGATTGATGAATAAGAGTTTGTCTTATGACCATTTAAGTGCATTATAAACCATTATTCAACCAAGCTTATAATTTGGCAAACACAAATGACTATTTCAAAATTTCAACCATAACTGTAGGAGCAGTTTTGGCCTGTTTATGTGTTGTGTATATGTTGTTGTCAAGGGTTATTTTTACTTGTTTTGTACACTAGAAGGCACTATATGTTGGGGTCATGGGTCACTGGTCACGTGAGCATATAGGCAGCACAGGTGACCAGGAAGGGTTAGCACAGATGACCAGGAAGGGTTAGCACAGGTGACCAGGAGGGGTTAGCACAGGTCACCAGGAAGGGTTAGCACAGGTGACCAGGAAGGGTTAGCACAGGTGAGCTGAGGGCATTCAGTTCTTACCGTATCACAGATACAGCTTATAGAATGCATCTCTCTGCACCTTTTGTATAGGAATATGTGTATTGGAGCTATTTATATTTTATATGTGCAATAAATGGGAACTTCACCCAAAAAGAGTAACGTTTGGAAAGCTGATTCTTGTGGACGTGTTATGGACAGCTCTCTCCTGTCCCCGTGGCTTTTCATAGGGAATCGCCATTACAACAAAACAAAAAAGGATGGTTCAAGCAATTGTCAAATACACCGTTAAATTATTTAACAATTAAAATAAAATAAAATGTGTGAACCGTTAGTGAATCCATTTCGAAAGCTTGACCTGTGCCTGGGCATCAGACTCCAGAGCTCTTTATTGCAGAGTTGTGTCAATGAGGTGATCGGTTCTCAGTTGGCTAACACACATAATGTGGTTTGTGCAGGCTCAAAATTGTGTGTTGGGATGCTATCTGCAGTGGTGTAAACTAAAGTACCAGTACTTAAATTTGTAACATATAGTATGATTGGATTGCTAACATATCATACGAATTGCACAACAACAAAAAATATTTATTTTATTTGCAGGATGTAACATATCATATGAAATGGATGATGTAGTACACAATTTGATGACATAGTACACAATTTGATGACGTATATAGCCTCCCTACTGTTATTTTTTCTCAACACTTTTTTGTTGTTGTTGTTATATTTTACTTTTTTTTATTAAAACATAAATGCATTGTTGGTTAAGGGCTGTAAGTAAGCATTTCACGGTAATGTCTACACCTGTTGTATTCGGCGTATGTGGCAAATCAAATTTGATTTGATTTGATTAGTACACAAAAAAACGGGGACCACTTTTGGCTCATGAGCACCACTTTCAAAACTCCTGTCTGAAATTATACAAATGTTTATCTTCAAGTAGAACAGGTTTTGGGTATCTGTACTTTACTTTCCTATTTATATTTTTGACAACTTTTACTTTAACTCCACTACAGTTCTAAAGAAAATAATGTACTTTTTACTCCACACATTTTCCCTGACACACAAAAGTATTCATTACATTTCGAATGCCTAGCAGGACAGGAAAATTGTCCAATTCACACATTTATCAAGAGAACATCCCTGGTCATCACTACTGCCTCTGATCTGGTGGACTCACTAAACACACATACTTAATTGGTCAACTATGTCTGAGTGTTGGAGTGTGCACCTGACTATCCATAAATATAAAAAAAAAAAAAAGAAAGTTGTTTGGTTAATATAAGGAATGTGAAATTATTTATACTTTTACTTTTGATACTTAAGTATATTTAAAACCAAATACTTTTAGACTTTTACTCAAGTAGTATTTTTCTGGGCGACTCACTTTTACTTCAGTCATTTTCTATTAAGGTATCTTTACTTTTACTCAAGTATGACAATTGGGTACTTTTCCCACCACTGGCTATCAGCACACTATAATTACAAGTAAGTCCCCCTCAAGATACACTTCATTTTAACTAGCTAATCCTGTGTAACACCTAGTAATTATATTGTACCAATGCAGATATTACATGTGCTCTGGTGTACTAGTGTATTTGTTCTCCCACTTGGATCTCACTTCCAGAAGCTTGAAATTGAGGGCCAGGTTCTCAGGATGGGTAATGTACTGTATAAGTTGGTGAATTTAGCTGAAACCTGCCCATTCGTAACAAGCATGGTAACAAGCATTAGTTGTTACACTTCTGTAATTACAGACCGCAATTACTACCAGGCACGTCTTGTTATTACAATGTAACTATGGGTTGTTACAGTTAACTACAATACTTGTTACAGTGTAACAAGTAATGCCTACCATTCAGCTGTTTTTCTAACCTCATTGTCTGAAGCGTTAACGTTAGGTAGTAAGTGGCTGCTGTGCTTGAAATTTAGCTAGCTTGTTGCTACCTGGATAGCTACTAAACAATGGCTGGAACGACCTAGCGAACAGACGCGAACTGGCTGAGTCAATTCAGTGGCTAGCTTTGCACTTGGCTAGCTAACAGTAGCTGCTAGGTGTAAGTTATAACCTACATTTGTGTTTTGTTTTTACATACTGGTAGCCAGTGTCGTTCAAGGGAATTCGGGACATGGGTGACTAGTTAACGTTAGCTTGGCTCTCTCTGTGTGTTCGTGCCGTGGGAGGAGGGGTTTCTTCTATGTCTGAAAGCAATGGCTAGCTAGTATGCTAACTATTCTAGCTAACTAACTGGCTGAATAAGTTGACGACGGACTCGCTCAAGCTGTCGGGACTAACCCACAACGTTAGACACGGACACGAATGATCTGCTTGGCGTGTTGACACACTGGTGGTTTGTTGTGGCCGAGTATTGGTGCTAAACCGTGTTGTTGGAGTCCGGCATGCTAGTGGCGTCATATGACTAGGTGCCCTGGACGATTTTCACGGAAGAATACTGTACCAAGTTAGCTAGCTGAATAAACTAAGTTAGTCTATTCCTAGAAAACATTGAACCGCTGTAGTTTACAACAATTATAGTTTCTGAGGTGGAAGTTGGGAGAGTTATATTTGGGTGTTTCAGTGAAACGTAAGTGAGGGAGGCCCCGCTCTCTCCTTTCCCAGATGTTTAGTTCATTTCATTCCGATCTCCTTTGCATTATTGTAGCCATTTTCTGTAGCCTGTCAACTATGCCTCTGTCTATCTCTGTTCTCTCCTCTCCGCACAGGCTATACAAATGCCTCACACCGCGTGGCTGCTGCCTCTCTAACCTGGTGGTCCCTGCACGCACCACCCACGTGGAGTTCCAGGTCTCAGGCAGCCTCTGGAACTGCCGTTCTGCTGCCAACAAGGCAGAGTTCATCTCAGCCTATGCTAACCTCCAGTCCCTCGACTTCTTGGCACTGACGGAAACATGGATTACCACTGAAAACACTGCTACTCCTACTGCTCTCTCCTCGTCTGACCATGTGTTCTCGTATACCCTGAGAGCATCTGGTCAGCGGGGTGGTGGCACAGGAATCCTCATCTCTCCAAAGTGGACATTCTCTCTTTTTCCCCTGACCCATCTGTCTATCTCCTCATTTGAATTCCATGCTGTCACAGTCACTAGCCCATTCAAGCTTAACATCCTTGTCATTTATCGCCCTCCAGGTTCCCTTGGAGAGTTCATCAATGAGCTTGACGCCTTGATAAATTCCTTTCCTGAGGATGGCTCACCCCTCACAGTTCTGGGTGACTTCAACCTCCCTACGTCTACCTTAGACTCATTTCTCTCTGCCTCCTTCTTTCCACTCCTCTCCTCTTTTGACCTCACCCTCTCACCGTCCCCCCCTACTCACAAGGCAGGCAATACGCTTGACCTCATCTTTACTAGATGCTGTTCTTCTACTAATCTCACTGCAACTCCCCTCCATATCTCCGACCACTACTTTGTATCCTTTTCTCTCTCGTTCTCCTCCAACACTACTCAATCTGCCCCTACTCAGATGGTAATGCGCCATCGCAACCTTCGCTCTCTCTCTCCCGCTACTCTCTCCTCTTCCATCCTATCATCTCTTCCCTCTGCTCAATCCTTCTCCCTCCAATCTCCTGATTCTGCCTCCTCAACCCTCCTCCCCTTTCTGCATCCTTTGACTCTCTATATCCCCTATCCTCCCGGCCGGCTCGGTCCTCCCCTCCTGCTCCGTGGCTTGATGACTCATTGCGAGCTCACAGAACAGGGCTCCGGGCAGCCGAGCGGAAATGGAGGAAAACTAGACTCCCTGCGGACCTGGCATCTTTTCACTCCCGCCTCTCTACATTTTCTTCATCTGTTTCTGCTGCTAAAGCCAATTTCTACCACTCTAAATTCCAAGCATCTGCCTCTAACCCTAGGAAGCTCTTTGCCACCTTCTCCTCCCTGCTGAATCCTCCTCCCCCTCCCCCCCTCCTCCCTCTCTGTGGATGACTTCGTCAACCATTTTGAAAAGAAGGTTGACGACATCCGATCCTCGTTTGTTAAGTCAAATGACACTGCTGGTCCTGCTCACACTGCCCTACCCTATGCTTTGACTTCTTTCTCCCCTTTCTCTCCAGATAAAATATTGCGACTTGTGACGGCCGGCCGCCCAACAACCTGCCCGCTTGACCCTATCCCCTCCTCTCTTCTCCAGACCATCTCCGGTGACCTTCTCCCTTACCTCACCTCGCTCATCAACTCATCCTTGACCGCTGGCTATGTCCCTTCCGTCTTCAAGAGAGCGAGAGTTGCACCCCTTCTCAAAAAACCAACACTCGATCCCTCTGATGTCAACAACTACAGACCAGTATCCCTTCTTTCTTTTCTCTCCAAAACTCTTGAGTGTGCCGTCTTTAGCCAACTCTCTTGCTATCTCTTTGAGAATGACCTTCTTGATCCAAACCAGTCAGGTTTCAAGACTGGTCATTCAACTGAAACTGCTCTTCTCTGTGTCACGGAGGCTCTCCACACTGCTAAAGCTAACTCCTCTCCACCCTCTCCGAGCTGGGCATCTCCGGCGCGGCTCACTCTTTGATTGCGTCCTACCTGACCGTTCGCTCCTACCAAGTGGCATGGCGAGAATCTGTCTCCGCACCATGTGCTCTCACCACTGGTGTCCCCCAGGGCTCAGTTCTAGGCCCTCTCCTATTCTCGCTATACACCAAGTCACTTGGCTCTGTCAAATCCTCACATGGCCTCTCCTATCATTGCTACGCAGATGACACACAACTAATCTTCTCCTTTCCCCCTTCTGATAACCAGGTGGCGAATCGCATCTCTGCATGTCTGGCAGACATATCAGTGTGGATGACGGATCACCACCTCAAGCTGAACCTCGGCAAGACGGAGCTGCTCTTCCTCCCGGGGAAGGACTGCCCGTTCTATGATCTCGCCATCACGGTTGACAACTCCGTTGTGTCCTCCTCCCAGAGTGCAAAGAACCTTGGCGTGACCCTGGACAACACCCTGTCGTTCTCCGCTAACATCAAGGCGGTGACCCGATCCTGTAGGTTCATGCTCTACAACATTCGGAGAGTACGACCCTGCCTTACACAGGAAGCGGCACAGGTCCTAATCCAGGCACTTGTCATCTCCCGTCTGGATTACTGCAACTCGCTGTTGACTGGGCTCCCTGCCTGTGCCATTAAACCCCTACAACTCATCCAGAATGCCGCAGCCCGTCTGGTGTTCAACCTTCCCAAGTTCTCTCACATCACCCCGCTCCTCCGCACACTCCACTGGCTTCCAGTTGAAGCTCGCATCTGCTACAAGACCATGGTGCTTGCCTACGGAGCTGTGAGGGGAACGGCACCTCTGTACCTTCAGGCTCTGATCAGTCCCTACACCCAAACGAGGGCATTGCGTTCATCCACCTCTGGCCTGCTGGCCCCCCTACCTCTGCGGAAGCACAGTTCCCGCTCAGCCCAGTCAAAACTGTTCGCTGCTCTGGCACCCCAATGGTGGAACAAGCTCCCTCACGACGCCAGGACAGCGGAGTCACTCACCACCTTCCGGAGACACTTGAAACCCCACCTCTTTAAGGAATACCTGGGATAGGATAAAGTAATCCTTCTACCCCCCCTTACCCCCCCCCCCCCCCCCCAAAAAAATAATAATAAATAAATTAACAAATATTGTAAAGTGGTTATTCCACTGGCTATAATGTGAATGCACAAATTTGTAAGTCGCTCTGGATAAGAGCGTCTGCTAAATGACGTAAATGTAAACGTAGTACAATAATACAACTAAAGCTGACCTGTAGTTCAATAATACAACAGCCTGACTTGTAGTTCAATAATACAACGACCTGACCAGTAGTTCAATAATACAGCGACCTGACCTGTAGTTCAATAATACAACGACCTGACCTGTAGTTCAATAATACAGCGATCTGACCTGTAGTTCAATAATACAACGACCTGACCTGTAGTTCAATAATACAACGACCTGACCTGTAGTTCAATAATACAACAACCTGACCTGTAGTTCAATAATACAACGACCTGACCTGTAGCTCAATAATACAACGACCTGACCTGTAGCTCAATAATACAACAACCTGACATGTAGTTCCATAATACAACGACCTGACCAGTAGTTCAATAATACAACGACCTGACCTGTAGTTCAATAATACAACGACCTGACCTGTAGTTCAATAATACAGCGACCTGACCAGTAGTTCAATAATACAACGACCTGACATGTACTTCAATAATACAACTATACCTGACCTGTAGTTCAATAATACAACGACCTGACCTGTAGTTAAATAATACAACGACCTGACCTGTAGTTCAATAATACAACAACCTGATCTGTAGTTCAATAATACAACAACCTGACCTGTAGTTCAATAATACAACGACCTGACCAGTAGTTCAATAATACAACAGTAATATACTACACAGTAACATGGCTCAGTATTATACTACACATTAACATGGCTCAGTATTACACTACACATTAACATGGCTCAGTATTATACTACACAGTAACATGGCTCAGTATTATACTACACAGTAACATGGCTCAGTATTATACTACACATTAACATGGCTCAGTATTATACTACACAGTAACATGGCTCAGTATTATACTACACAGTAACATGGCTCAGTATTATACTACACAGTAACATGGCTCAGTATTATACTACACAGTAACATGGCTCAGTATTATACTACACATTAACATGGCTCAGTATTATACTACACATTAACATGGCTCAGTATTATACTACACATGAACATGGCTCAGTATTATACTACACAGTAACATGGCTCAGTATTATACTGCACAGTAACATGGCTCAGTATTATACTACACATTAACATGGCTCAGTATTATACTACACAGTAACATGGCTCAGTATTATACTACACATTAACATGGCTCAGTATTATACTACACATTAACATGGCTCAGTATTATACTACACATTAACATGGCTCAGTATTATACTACACATTAACATGGCTCAGTATTATACTACACATTAACATGGCTCAGTATCATACTACACAGTAACATGGCTCAATATTATACTACACAGTAAGATGGCTCAATATTATACTACACAGTAACATGGCTCAATATTATACTACACAGTAACATGGCTCAGTGTTATACTACACAGTAACATGGCTCAGTATTATACTACACAGTAACATGGCTCAGTATTATACTACACAGTAAGATGGCTCAGTATTATACTACACAGTAAGATGGCTCAATATTATACTACACATTAACATGGCTCAGTATTATACTACACATTAACATGGCTCAGTATTATACTACACAGTAACATGGCTCAGTATTATACTACACAGTAAGATGGCTCAGTATTATACTACACATTAACATGGCTCAGTATTATACTACACAGTAACATGGCTCAGTATTATACTACACATTAACATGGCTCAGTATTATACTACACAGTAACATGGCTCAGTATTATACTACACAGTAACATGGCTCAGTATTACACTACACAGTAACATGGCTCAATATTATACTACACAGTAACATGGCTCAGTATTATACTACACATTAACATGGCTCAGTATTATACTACACAGTAACATGGCTCAGTATTATACTACACAGTAACATGGCTCAGTATTATACTACACAGTAACATGGCTCAGTATTATACTACACAGTAACATGGCTCAGTATTATACTACACATTAACATGGCTCAGTATTATACTACACATTAACATGGCTCAGTATTATACTACACATTAACATGGCTCAGTATTATAATACACATTAACATGGCTCAGTATCATACTACACAGTAACATGGCTCAATATTATACTACACAGTAAGATGGCTCAATATTATACTACACAGTAACATGGCTCAATATTATACTACACAGTAACATGGCTCAGTGTTATACTACACAGTAACATGGCTCAGTATTATACTACACAGTAACATGGCTCAGTATTATACTACACAGTAAGATGGCTCAGTATTATACTACACAGTAAGATGGCTCAATATTATACTACACATTAACATGGCTCAGTATTATACTACACATTAACATGGCTCAGTATTATACTACACAGTAACATGGCTCAGTATTATACTACACACTAAGATGGCTCAGTATTATACTACACATTAACATGGCTCAGTATTATACTACACAGTAACATGGCTCAGTATTATACTACACATTAACATGGCTCAGTATTATACTACACAGTAACATGGCTCAGTATTATACTACACAGTAACATGGCTCAGTATTATACTACACATTAACATGGCTCAGTATTATACCACACATTAACATGGCTCAGTATTATACTACACAGTAACATGGCTCAGTATTATACTACACAGTAACATGGCTCAGTATTATACTACACATTAACATGGCTCAGTATTATACTACACAGTAACATGGCTCAGTATTATACTACACAGTAACATGGCTCAGTATTATACTACACATTAACATGGCTCAGTATTATACTACACAGTAACATGGCTCAGTATTATACTACACAGTAACATGGCTCAGTATTATACCACACAGTAACATGGCTCAGTATTATACCACACAGTAACATGGCTCAGTATTACACTACACAGTAACATGGCTCAATATTATACTACACAGTAAGATGGCTCAGTATTATACCACACAGTAACATGGCTCAGTATTATACTACACAGTAACATGGCTCAGTATTATACTACACAGTAACATGGCTTCATCTGTCATTAGCTGACATCGCTCTGAGTGCCTGTCTGCAAATGAATTAAAAGATATATATATAGTTAAAGTATGACAATCTATGTAGTTATTCTCTGCTACAGTAACACTGAATATTATGGCACAGACTCAAGGTGACATCACAGGAACTCTCACATTCAGACTGAAACAATTAGCAGCTTTGTCTGAAGAGAGGAGAATATATAAAGAGAGATTATTACCAAGGACCATTTTATATTGCTTTTAAAATCCAATTAACTCCTGAGAGCTGGTGGCTTTCAACAGACGACGGGTCGTCACTGTACTGTTGAATAACATTGTTGGGCGGGTAGCTGGCAGCTATTCAGAACAAGTCTGGCAGCAGCTGAACAGAAAAGGTCTCGGTGAACAATCAACCGCTTGGCTCCAACAGAGACCTGAATTGGCACTTCTTGTCTTTTTTCATCATAGATCTTCACCCTTCATTTTTCAACCCTTATCTCTGTACTACGTGTAGCCCCGTGTGGCTCAGTTAGTAGAGCATGGCGCTTGCAATGCCAGGGTTGTGGGTTCGATTCCCACGGGGGGCCAGTATGAAAAAGAATATGTATGTGCTCACTAACTGTAAGTCGCTCTGGATAAGAACGTCTGCTAAATGACTAAAATGTAAACTCACAGAAATCTTTATCTCACACAGAGAGCTAGATCACACATTTAAAACATGACCATTTGTCACATAGTGTACAAGGAGTCCAGTCTGTATTGTAGTCTTGTTATAACATATTTTCTCTCTATAGTGGCTAGGACAACAGTCTGACTGACAGTAGTTTACTGACCTCCTAGTCAGGTTAATCAGCCAGTGGCTAGGACAACAGTCTGACTAACAGTAGTTTACTGACCTCCTAGTCAGGTTCATCAGCCAGTGGCTAGGACAACAGTCTGACTAACAGTAGTTTACTGACCTCCTAGTCAGGTTCATCAGCCAGTGGCTAGGACAACAGTCTGACTAACAGTAGTTTACTGACCTCCTAGTCAGGTTCATCAGCCAGTGGCTAGGACAACAGTCTGACTAACAGTAGTTTACTGACCTCCTAGTCAGGTTCATCAGCCAGTGGCTAGGACAACAGTCTGACTAACAGTAGTTTACTGACCTCCTAGTCAGGTTCATCAGCCAGTGGCTAGGACAACAGTCTGACTAACAGTAGTTTACTGACCTCCTAGTCAGGTTCATCAGCCAGTGGGTAGGACAACAGTCTGACTAACAGTAGTTTACTGACCTCCTAGTCAGGTTCATCAGCCAGTGGCTAGGACAACAGTCTGACTAACAGTAGTTTACTGACCTCCTAGTCAGGTTCATCAGCCAGTGGCTAGGACAACAGTCTGACTGACAGTAGTTTACTGACCTCCTAGTCAGGTTAATCAGCCAGTGGCTAGGACAACAGTCTGACTAACAGTAGTTTACTGACCTCCTAGTCAGGTTCATCAGCCAGTGGCTAGGACAACAGTCTGACTAACAGTAGTTTACTGACCTCCTAGTCAGGTTCATCAGCCAGTGGCTAGGACAACAGTCTGACTGACAGTAGTTTACTGACCTCCTAGTCAGGTTCATCAGCCAGTGGCTAGGACAACAGTCTGACTAACAGTAGTTTACTGACCTCCTAGTCAGGTTCATCAGCCAGTGGCTAGGACAACAGTCTGACTAACAGTAGTTTACTGACCTCCTAGTCAGGTTCATCAGCCAGTGGCTAGGACAACAGTCTGACTAACAGTAGTTTACTGACCTCCTAGTCAGGTCCATCAGCCAGTGGCTATGACAACATTCTGACTAACAGTAGTTTACTGACCCCCTAGTCAGGTCCATCAGCCAGTGGCTAGGACAACATTCTGACTAACAGTAGTTTACTGACCTCCTAGTCAGGTTCATCAGCCAGTGGGTAGGACAACAGTCTGACTAACAGTAGTTTACTGACCTCCTAGTCAGGTTCATCAGCCAGTGGCTAGGACAACAGTCTGACTAACAGTAGTTTACTGACCTCCTAGTCAGGTCCATCAGCCAGTGGCTAGGACAACATTCTGACTAACAGTAGTTTACTGACCTCCTAGTCAGGTTCATCAGCCAGTGGGTAGGACAACAGTCTGACTAACAGTAGTTTACTGACCTCCTAGTCAGGTTCATCAGCCAGTGGCTAGGACAACAGTCTGACTAACAGTAGTTTACTGACCTCCTAGTCAGGTTCATCAGCCAGTGGGTAGGACAACAGTCTTACTAACAGTAGTTTACTGACCTCCTAGTCAGGTTCATCAGCCAGTGGCTAGGACAACAGTCTGACTAACAGTAGTTTACTGACCTCCTAGTCAGGTTCATCAGCCAGTGGGTAGGACAACAGTCTGACTAACAGTAGTTTACTGACCTCCTAGTCAGGTTCATCAGCCAGTGGCTAGGACAACAGTCTGACTAACAGTAGTTTACTGACCTAGTCAGGTTCATCAGCCAGTGGCTAGGACAACAGTCTGACTAACAGTAGTTTACTGACCTCCTAGTCAGGTTCATCAGCCAGTGGCTAGGACAACAGTCTGACTAACAGTAGTTTACTGACCTCCTAGTCAGGTTCATCAGCCAGTGGGTAGGACAACAGTCTGACTAACAGTAGTTTACTGACCTCCTAGTCAGGTTCATCAGCCAGTGGCTAGGACAACAGTCTGACTAACAGTAGTTTACTGACCTCCTAGTCAGGTTCATCAGCCAGTGGCTAGGACAACAGTCTGACTAACAGTAGTTTACTGACCTCCTAGTCAGGTTCATCAGCCAGTGGCTAGGACAACAGTCTGACTAACAGCAGTTTACTGACCTCCTAGTCAGGTTCATCAGCCAGTGGCCAGGACAACATTCTGACTAACAGTAGTTTACTGACCTCCTAGTCAGGTTCATCAGCCAGTGGCTAGGACAACAGTCTGACTAACAGTAGTTTACTGACCTCCTAGTCAGGTTCATCAGCCAGTGGCTAGGACAACAGTCTGACTAACAGTAGTTTACTGACCTAGTCAGGTTCATCAGCCAGTGGCTAGGACAACAGTCTGACTAACAGTAGTTTACTGACCTCCTAGTCAGGTCCATCAGCCAGTGGCTAGGACAACAGTCTGACTAACAGTAGTTTACTGACCCCCTAGTCAGGTTCATCAGCCAGTGGGTAGGACAACAGTCTTACTAACAGTAGTTTACTGACCTCCTAGTCAGGTTCATCAGCCAGTGGGTAGGACAACAGTCTGACTAACAGTAGTTTACTGACCTTCTAGTCAGGTTCATCAGCCAGTGGGTAGGACAACAGTCTGACTAACAGTAGTTTACTGACCTCCTAGTTAGGTCCATCAGCCAGTGGCTATGACAACAGTCTGACTAACAGTAGTTTACTGACCTCCTAGTCAGGTTCATCAGCCAGTGGGTAGGACAACAGTCTGACTAACAGTAGTTTACTGACCTCCTAGTCAGGTTCATCAGCCAGTGGCTAGGACAACAGTCTGACTAACAGTAGTTTACTGACCTCCTAGTCAGGTTCATCAGCCAGTGGCCAGGACAACAGTCTGACTAACAGTAGTTTACTGACCTCCTAGTCAGGTTCATCAGCCAGTGGCTAGGACAACAGTCTGACTAACAGTAGTTTACTGACCTCCTAGTCAGGTTCATCAGCCAGTGGCTAGGACAACAGTCTGACTAACAGTAGTTTACTGACCTCCTAGTCAGGTTCATCAGCCAGTGGGTAGGACAACAGTCTGACTAACAGTAGTTTACTGACCTCCTAGTCAGGTTCATCAGCCAGTGGCTAGGACAACAGTCTGACTAACAGTAGTTTACTGACCTAGTCAGGTTCATCAGCCAGTGGGTAGGACAACAGTCTGACTAACAGTAGTTTACTGACCTCCTAGTCAGGTTCATCAGCCAGTGGCTAGGACAACAGTCTGACTAACAGTAGTTTACTGACCTCCTAGTCAGGTTCATCAGCCAGTGGGTAGGACAACAGTCTGACTAACAGTAGTTTACTGACCTCCTAGTCAGGTTCATCAGCCAGTGGCTAGGACAACAGTCTGACTAACAGTAGTTTACTGACCTAGTCAGGTTCATCAGCCAGTGGCTAGGACAACAGTCTGACTAACAGTAGTTTACTGACCTCCTAGTCAGGTTCATCAGCCAGTGGCTAGGACAACAGTCTGACTAACAGTAGTTTACTGACCTCCTAGTCAAGTTCATCAGCCAGTGGCTCGGACAACAGTCTGACTGAGACAGTAGTTTACCCAGGCTAGAGAAATGAACCCCTAAAGATCAAATGTTCTGAAAACAAAATACGAAATAATGAGCTGAAAGTTTGATACATTAATATTATGGAAACAACAAGGTTGAGCTGAAACATTTGACTGACATGAACACCTTCAGATATTTACATCAATAGATCGTTATTCTTTTAATCGTAGCTTTGATCAGTCAGAGAGGAAAAACAGAACTTGCGGATGAAGTCAGTAATGATTGACATCTCTAATTACCATGGTGAGGCCCATGTACTTCCTGTCTCTACCTCTGGGAGATCTACTGGAATAAGTGGGAATGGAAAAAATGAAACTACTGTATTCTCTATACCAATTAAAGTAGTCTCTGAAGGTGAATATCTCTATACTGATTACAGTAGTCTCTGAAGGTGAATATCTCAATACTGATTACAGTCTCTGAAGCTGAAGATCTCTATACTAATTACAGTAGTCTCTGAAGGTGAAAATCTCTATGCTGATTCCAGTCTGAAGCTGAAGAGCTCTAAACTGATTACAGTAGTCGCTGAAGGTAGAAATCTCTATACTGATTACAGTCTCAGAAGCTGAAGATCTCTATACAGATTACAGTAGTCTCTGAAGGTGAAAATCTCTATACTGATTACAGTAGTCTCTGAAGGTAAAAATATCTATACTGATTACAGTCTCTGAAGCTGAAGATCTCTATACTGATAACATTAGTCTCTGAAGGTGAAAATCTCTATACTGATTACAGTAGTCTCTGAAGGTGGAAATCTCTATGGTGATTACAGTAGTCTCTGAAGCTGAAGATCTCTTTATTGATTACAGTCGTTTCTGAAGCTGAATATCTCTATGCTGGTTACAGTAGTCTCTGAAGGTGGAAATCTCTATGCTGATTACAGTACTCTCTGAAGCTGAAGATCTCTATATTGATTACAGTCATTTCTGAAGCTGAAGATCTCTATGCTGATTACAGCAGTCTCTGAAGCTGAAGATCTCTATGCTGATTACAGTCTCTGAAGCTGAAGCTCTCTATACTGATTACAGTAGTCTCTGAAGGTTGAAATCTCTATGCTGATTACAGTCTATGAAACTGAATATCCCTATACTGATTACAGTAGTCTCTGAAGGTGGAAATCTCTATGCTGATTACAGTAGTCTCTGAAGCTGAAGATCTCTATATTGATTACAGTTGTTTCTGAAGCTGAATATCTCTATGCTGATTACAGTAGTCTCTGAAGCTGAAGATCTCTATGCCGATTACAGTAGTCTCTGAAGGCGAATATCTCTATGCTGATTACAGTCTCTGAAGCTGAACATTTCTATACTGATTACAGTAGTCTCTGAAGGTGGAAATATCTATGCTGATTACAGCAGTCTCTGAAGGTGAAAATGTCTATGCTGATTACAGTCTGAAGCTAAAGCGCTCTATGCTGATTACAGTAGTCTCTGAAGCTGAAGCTCTCTATACTGATTACAGTAGTCTCTGAAGGTTGAAATCTCTATGTTGATTTCAGTAATCTCTGAAGCTGACGATCTAATAATAATAAATAATATGCCATTTAGCAGACGCTTTTATCCAAAGCGACTTAAAGTCATGCGTGCATACATTTTTGTGTATGGGTGGTCCCGGGGATCGAACCCACTACCTTGGCGTTACAAGCCCCGTGCTCTACCAGCTGAGCTACAGAGGACCACAGTCGTTTCTGAAGCTGAAGATCTCTATGCTGATTACAGTAGTCTCTGAAGCTGAAGATCTCAATGCTGATTACAGTAGTCTCTGAAGGCGAATATCTCTATGCTGATTACAGTAGTCTCTGAAGCTGAATATCTTTATACTGATTACAGTAGTCTCTGAAGCTGAAGATCTCTATGCTGATTACAGTAGTCTCTGAAGCTGAAAATCTCTATGCTGATTACAGTTGTCTCTGAAGCTGAATTCCTATACTGATTACAGTACTCTCTGAAGCTGAATTGCTATACCTATTACAGTAGTCTATGAAGCTGAATATCTCTATACTGATACAGTAGTCTCTGAAGCATAATGTCTTTATACTGATTACAGTAGTCTCTGAGGCTGAATATCTCTATGCTGATTATGGTAGTCTCTGAAGCTGAATATCTCTATGCTGATTACAGTAGTCTCTGAAGCTGAATATCTCTATGCTGATTACAGTAGTCTCTGAAGCTGAATTTCTATACTGATTACAGTACTCTCTGAAGCTGAATATCTCTATGCTGATTACAGTAGTCTCTGAAGCTAAATATCTCTATGCTGATTACATTAGTCTATGAACCTGAAGATCTCTATGCTGATTACAGTAGTCTCTGAAGCTGAAAATCTCTATACTGATTACAGTAGTCTCTGAGGGTGAATATCTCTATGCTGATTACAGTAGTCTCTGAAGCTGAAGATCTCTATGCTGATTACAGTAGTCGCTGAAGCTGAAGATCTCTATGCTGATTACAGTAGTGATTACAGTAGTCTCTGAAGCTGAATTTCTGTACTGATTACAGTAGTCTCTGGAGCTGAATATCTCTATGCTGATTACAGTAGTCTCTGAAGCTAAATATCTCTATGCTGATTACAGTAGTCTATGAAGCTGAATATATCTATACTGATACTGTAGTCTCTGAAGCAGAATATCTTTATACTGATTACAGTAGTCTCTGAGGCTTAATATCTCTATGCTGATTATGGTAGTCTCTGAAGCTGAATATCTCTCTGCTTATTACAGTAGTCTCTGAAGCTGAATGTCTCTATGCTGATTACAGTAGTCTCTGAAGCTGAATATCTCTATGCTGATTACAGTAGTCTCTGAAGCTGAATATCTCTATGCTGATTATGGTAGTCTCTGAAGCTGAGTATCTCTATACTGATTACAGTAGTCTCTGAAGCTGAATATCTCTATACTGATTACAGTAGTCTCTGAAGCTGAATATCTATATGCTGATTACAGTAGTCTCTGAAGCTGAATATCTCTATGCTGATTACAGTAGTTTCTGAAGCTGAAAATCTCTATGCTGATTACAGTAGTCTCTGAAGCTGAATATCACTATGCTGATTACAGTAGTCTCTGAAGCTGAACATCTCTCTGCTGATTACAGTAGTATCTGAAGCTGAAGATATCTATGCTGATTACAGTAGTCTCTGAAGCTGAAGATCTCTATGTTGGTTACAGTAGTTTCTGAAGCTGAATATCTATTTACTGATTACAGTAGTCTCTGAAGCTGAATATCTCTATACTGATTACAGTAGTCTCTGAAGGTGAATATCTCTATGCTGATTACAGTAGTCTCTGAAGCTGAATATCTCTATGCTGATTACAGTAGTCTCTGAAGCTGAATATCTCTATACTGATTACAGTAGTCTCTGAAGGCGAATATCTCTATACTGATTACAATAGTCTCTGAAGCTGAATATCTTTAATAAGAGAATGATAGTCTCTTAAAATATGTAAGTACACCTCATAGATTCACATGACAGGGAGGTTGGTGTGTATTGGGAAGACACCTCTAACAGACACATGTACCGTACAGTACAGTAAGAATGCAACCACGCCTGCTGTAGATTCTGCATCACAGCCACTATCTACCGCATGGTGATCTTCTGCTGTGGCAGGAGGGAGGGGAAGCAACCAGTGATGCTAGTTTACCTTTTACTGCAGTGGTCTGAATCAGGGTCACATAGAGTGTTTCTTGGTAGTCTTAAACACATCTACTTTGAAACAAAAGTATACTCCTCACACACATGGTTATGGGCTTTAAAAAAAGAAGACACCTGTACCATGTCAGATATAGAGTTGACATTTATTCAATTTTGAGTTTGCATCCCAATATTACACTTTATATACATCACAGAATACTGAAATATAACAGTTTCAGGTTGTTAATGTTGTTCTGGAGTCTAACAGTTTCAGGTT